>NC_040045.1:30034144-30070156 GCF_003713205.1 Coffea eugenioides | reverse complement strand
TTAGGGGTGTGCATCGAATTCGAATTCGGTAATTCGGAAGTTTGAATTCGGAATTTTTCGAAATTTTGGTACCTGGTAATTCGACCGAATTCGATTTCGAATTCACCAATTCCGAATTCGAATTCGTACCGAATTCAATTCGGAATTCGGTAAATTCCGATTTCACCGATTTCACCGAATTCGGAAAAATTTATATATTATTATATAATATAAAATTTATAATAATATATAATAATATATAATAATATATAAATTTTATATTATATTATATTATATTATATAAATTATATAAATTTTATATTATATTATATAGTATAAATTTTATATTACATGTATAAAAAATATATTTATATATTAAAAACGAATTTGAAATCGAAATCGGAATTCGAATTCCGATTTCGAATTGTGAATTCGAAATCGGAAATTCCGATTTGAAAAACTCCATTACCGAATTCGAACCAAATTCGAAATATATGAATTCGGAAAATCCGAATTCGATTCCGATTTCCGATTTACCGATTTCGAAAATTCCGAATTCAATTCGAATTCGGTCGGTAAATCGGAATTTTTCGATTTTGCACACCCCTAATGGCAGCTGCCGGTGGTGCCGCCACCGGCCACCGGCGAATTTTCCGATCGTTCAAAATTGTCAAAATACACCCCCTCACTCCATTTTTCGCGTAGATTCCATTTTCGGAGTTATTTTTTATAGAAAATGATCCGAAAGTGGTCAAATGGCCAAAAAGAGTCTCGATTTTTATTTTTTTATTTTTATTTATTTTTTAAAATATCATATCCTTCACCAAAAATCATAAAAATTATACTATAACACTCCTTACAACTTCTACAATACAACTATGATTTAATCTGACAAGAAAACAACATTAAAAAAACTAAAATAAGGCAAAACAGCCCCCTAAAATTCTTTTTTTGTTATTTTTGGCATTTTTCAAACAATTAACATGCATTCACCGAAATCGTTTTTTTTCTTAATGTTTATTCATGGCTTCCCCAAAAATTCAACAACATCAGTAGCAACAACAAACGAAGCCAAGGGACAAACAAAATCAAATCATGTATTTAATTTAATAAATTAAAGAAAGGAAAAAGCTGGAAAAAAGATAAAAAGAATAAATACCTCAATGAAGATTGTAGTCTCTTGATTAAAATTTGATGAAATTACAAGCTCCAATCATTTTTATTGGCCTTGCCCTGTCCAAGAGAAAATTTGAGAGTGAGTGTTTTATTTGCTAAAAATGAGAGGGAGAATCTGAGAGAGAGAGCCGAGAGATTTTTTTTCTTCCCTTTCTTCTGCACCCGAGGCCTGAGAGAGGGAGCAAATGAGGGGGTTTCTTGCAATTTTCTTCTTCTGCTTCTTTGTCCGAGAGAATCCAGAGAGAGAAGTTGAGAGAGTGGAGACCGAGAGGAGCCAGGGATCCCTCTTTTCGTCCGTTTGTTGAGAGCCAGGGGCCTCCGCTGCAAAAATTTCTTTCCTTCTCTCTTGTTCTGTTGCTCCACCGAGAGAGAATGAGGCAGGGACCTCCTGAGCAATTTTTCCTTCCGCCCCTTTTTCTGTCCAGGTCCGAGAGGGAATTGAGAGAGTTTTTTTTTTCTTTTCGGTCCAGAGCTCCCAATGAGAAAGAGAGAGAGAAGTGGAGTCCAGGGAGTTTTTTGCACAAATTTCTTAGCCTTCTTTTTTTTCGTCCGTTGGCAGCCTTGGTCAAAAAGAAAAGAAAGAAAATCATCATGGGAGGCATCATGACGACCAAGGTCATCATGATGTCTCCACTATCTTTTTTTATTATTTTTTAAAAAAAACTGATTTTGAAGAAAGAAAATCATCATGGGAGGCATCATGACGACCAAGGTCATCATGATGTCTCCACTATCTTTTTTTATTATTTTTAAAAAAAAACTGATTTTGTTTTTCTTTTCTGTTTTTTTTAAATAAACCTGCAAATATAAGAAAAAATTTGCATTAAAATGTTAGAAAATAAATAATCCATTAAATAGAAAAATTCAAGAAAATATTAAAAATTGACAAAATTTTGGTGTCTACACCTTGCCCCTCTTTGTCTCGCGTTTCGAAGAAATTCAAGATAAAGACGTAGACACCAAGTTACTTACCTGTGTCTTCTAACTGCACCTGAACTAAAACAACAAGCCAACAATTGGCTGAAATTATTGAACAAAATGATGCAATGAAATTTCAAAACACGTGACCGAACTCATGTAGAGTTGCCTACGTATCCCGCCATGGGAATCAGGTCAAACGTAATTCGAATACCAATGAACTATAATCAAACAAGTGCATTGACCATATGTGATCTTTGCGAAGTCAAAGAAGTCTGAGCTCTCAGAACTTCTTAACATGAAACACAAAAATGAATGAGAAAGCACAAAAGTAAATTGTCATAACTAAAAAAAGATGCGTGAAGGGACGCGGTTACGCTCCAACAGGAAATTAAATGCGAATTTTTTTTTTTTGAAAAATATGTGCAGAGGGACGCGGTTACGCTCCAACAGAAAATTAAATTTATCAAGAAGAGAGGTAGAAGGGTGCGCGGTAGACGCTGAGACTCACCAACAGAAAATTAAATTTGATCTTCTGATTTGCCAAGAAGGGGAGATAGAAGGGTGCGCGGTGGACGCTGATACTCACCAACAGGAATTTAAATTGTCAAGAAGGGCGATAGAGGGGTGCGCGGTAGACGTTGAGCCTCACCAACAGAAAATTAAATTTGATCTTCTGATTTGCCAAGAAGGGGAGATAGAAGGGTGCGCGATGGACGCTGAAACTCACTAACAGGAATTTAAATTTGATTTTCTGATTTGCCAAGAAGGAGAGATAGAAGGGTGCGCGGAGGACGCTGAGACTCACCAACAGGAATTTAAATTGTCAAGAAGGGAGGTAGAAAAGTCCGCGGTGGACGCTGAAACTCACCAACAGAAATTTAAATTGTCAAGAAGGGGGATAGAGGGGCGCGCGGTGGACGCTGAGGCTCACCAACAGAAAATTAATTTTGATCTTCTGATTTGCCAAGAAGGGGAGATAGAAAGGTGCGCGGTGGATGCTGAGACTCACCCACAGAAATTTAAATTTGATCTTCTGATTTGCCAAGAAGGGGAGATAGAAGGGTGCGCGGTGGATGCTGAGACTCACCAATAGGAATTTAAATTGTGAAGAAGGGAAGTAGAAGGGTGCGCGGTGGATGCTGAGACTCACCAACAGGAATTAAATTTTGATCATCGAGAAATAATAGATTGGTGGGATATGATCCGAACCCAATTAATAGATTGGTAGGATACGATTCGAGCCCAATTAAAATAACATATTGGTGGAATATGCCCCGAACCCAATTGATAGATTGGTGGGGTACGTTCCGAACCCAATTGAATGATACATTGGTGGGATAAGACCCGATCCCAATTGAAATGAAATATTTTCAAATGAAATTTGATTGTCAAGCAGGGGGATAGAAGGGTGTGCGGTGGACGCTGAGACTCACCAACAGGAATTTAAATTTGATTTTCTAGAAAAAGATACGCGGAAGGACGCAATTACGCTCCAACAGGAAATCAAATTGTCAAGAAAGGGAGATAGAAGGGTGCGCGGTGGACGCTGAGACTCACCAACAGGAATTTAAATTGTAGAGAAGAGAGATAGAAGGGTGCGCGGTGGATGCTGAGACTCACCAACAGAAAATTAAATTTGATTTTTGTCAAGGATCTAGGTAGTTCAATGGGACTGAATTCAAAACCAGATGCCTATCAAGAGAATGAAAATATGCTCGAAACTTGGTGGACTTACAATCTCTTTATGATTTTTCGAACAAGAAAGGAAATAGTGATTTTTTCTTTTCTTTCTTTGAAAATGCACAGCGAAACTTGAGCTCAATCCTTCTATCGTTTGCCCCAGTGTGAATCATGCTCAACTAAACCAATATTGTGTCACATAATTTTTCCTGTAAAAAGGAAAAAAAAGAAAAGAAACAACTGTGATAGAAAAGTGCCACCACCATGTGATCCATTTGCCTTGAGTGCCGTGTAAACATGAGTTTCAATATCAACAAATTGCTCTCTTAGATTTGGTCCACAACCTCTTTAGAGTCTTTGCAACCTTCTAATATCAGTTATCCAAACTTTATTATCATAGCACCTTCAATTTCCTGACTCCTTTGGGATAAACTATAGGGGATTGTCTTTTGAATAAGATCCAATCAATGAGAAAAAAAAATGTATTATGCATCATGCGATAATGTTGATATGAAATAAATAATGGTACCTAATAAATACAATAGTAAAAAAAATAAAATAAAATTGTTAGATTTATAAACACGGGTCCAAAGATCAAAAGTTGGACACATATTTAGAGGACAGCCTTTGATGAAGATAAGTGCTCCATTTGACCTCTTCGACGTCATCCATTTTGGAATTCATTGTCGGCAAAAGAACAACAGTATGAAAGAGACCCAAACCAACATAGTCACCAGCTCTCAGACGTCAGTATCTTTTTCTTCATTGATGATTCTCTTGTGTTCCAAAACCTTACTTCAGCGCCCTTTCGGGTTTTCACTAAGGTTACCCCCACCTATTTTCTTTTTCTTCTTTTTTTCTTCTTTTTTTTCTTTTTTTTTCTTTTTTTCAAAGGTGTCTTTTCAAGTTTTAACCTTGAGACATAGACAAGAACATTTTAACCCCAACTGTATCAATCCAGTCATGCTTTGATAATTTGTGGCATCAGTAAGACAAGCATCTCTGACATATTTCAGAAAAGTTGTATTTACATCATTTGCCAATTGATTAAGAAATTTTTTTTCTCAAAATACTGCAAAAGATGAAAGTAGACAACTTTGAGCTCTTGTAACTAGGATTGGATGAAATAGTGAAGGAAATGTTGAGACTTGAATGTGGATCTTATGATGGGTTTGCAATCATTTGAAATAGCATTCTTTCGAAAACTTGCTCCGATCTAGGGTTGAAAGATATAAAATTTGCCCCAGTTTAATTATAATCCAATTTTTCTATTTTTCTTTTCTTTTTCTTTTTGCTTTTTTTTCTTTTTTTTTCCTTTTTTTTTCAAAGAAACAAAATTGCCCCGGTATGGGGGTTAGTGATCTTAAGGGGCTGCCAAGTGAGAACAAAAAATGGTGCTGAAAAGTCAAAAATGGGAGAAATTAGAAATAGGATATCGAAATGAAAAAAAAAAAAGAAAATGAAAGGAAGTATGCCTTGAATCCGTCTCTTGCAGTATTTTTAAAAGAAAATTTTTATAATCAAATGAAAAACTTTTTGCACATGTATGCATTGATTGGTTGGAGAAAAACTTGACCGTCCATTTCCATAAGGATAAGCACTCCTTCGGATAGCACTTTCTTAACAATGAATGGTCCTTGTCAATTGGGAGCAAACTTCCCTTTAGCCTCATCTTGCATTGGAAGAATCCGTTTCAAAACCTTATCTCCAACTTCAAACAAACAGGGCCTGACTTTTTTGTTGTAAACCCGAGCCATTCGTTGCTGATAACATTGTCCATGACAGACGGCATTCAATCTCTTTTCATCAATCAGAGACAACTGCTCCTGACGTTCTCTGACCCATTCAGCTTCTTCTATCTGAGCTTCTATCAGAATGCGTAAGGAAGGAATTTCAACCTCTGCAGGCAGGACTGCTTCCATTCCATACATAAGAGAGTAAGAAGTTGCACCAGTAGAAGTTTTGATGGTAGTTCTGTACGCCGTTAGTGCATAAGGCAGCTTCTCATGCCAATCCCGGTGTGCTTCAGTCATCTTACGAATAATCTTTTTCAAATTCTTATTTGCGGCTTCGACAGCTCCATTCATCTGAGGCCTGTAAATGGCAGAATTTTGATGCTTAATCTTGAACTGTTCACATAATCCATCTACCATATCACTGTTGAGGTTCTTGGCATTATCAGTGATTAATGTTTCCGGTACCCCAAAACGACAGATGATATTATTTTTCAAGAAATCCGACACCACTTTCTTAATCACATGCTTATAGGACGCGGCCTCAACCCATTTGGTGAAATATTCAATGGCCACTAGAATGAATCGATGCCTATTCGAAGTAGGAGGATCAATTGCTCCAATCACATCCATTCCCTAGATCGAACATGGCCATGGAGCAGTCATGCTATGCAGTTCTGTAGGAGGAGCACGTATAACATCACCATGCATTTGACACTTGACACATTTTCTGACAAAATCTATACAATCATGCTCCATAGTAAACCAAAAATATCCTGATCTCATGATCTTTTTAGCCAATAGATGCCCATTCATGTGTGGGTCGCAAACCCCACTATGCACTTCTTTCATTATATAATTAGCTTCCTCTTCATCAATGCATCTCAGAAGGCCCAAATCTGATATTTTCTTGTATAGCACTTCTCCATTTAAGAAGAATCTCGAGGACACTCTGCATAAGAAACCTTTTGCAACAGAATCGGCATCAGGAGGGTAGGATCTCGTTTTTATGAATTCCTTAATGTTATTGTACCAAGAGCGACCATCAGTGACCCTTTCCGTAACCAGACAGTGCGCCGGCCTATTCTGAAGTTGAATCTTATAGGTTCAATCACCAATTCATCTGGATGTTAGATCATCGAAGACAGAGTAGCTAAAGCATTAGCAAAGGCATTACGAATGCGGGGAATATGTCTGAGCTCCAAATTCCTGAATTTGCTGGCCAAACTAAGTAAGTTACAATGATGCAGCATAATTTTTGAATCTCGAGTTACCCACTGCTTAAGCGTCTGGTGCACAAGTAAATCGGAATCACTGAATGCTATCAGATCCTTGATCTCCATGTCCAATGCCATTTTCAATCCAAAAATACAAGCTTCATACTCGGCCATGTTGTTGGTACAAGGAAACCGTAATTTGGCAGTAGCAGGATAGTGTTTCCCTTCAGGCGACACTAAAACTGCTCCAATTCCAGCTCCGAAAAAATTTGACACGCCGTTGAAAAATAACCTCCATCTAGGATACTGCTCACTCATGTCCTCAACTATTCCAACGAACAGAATTTTTTCATCAGGAAAGTAGGTATATAATGGCTGGTAATCATCATCTCTTGGATTTTCTGCCAAATGATCTGCTATGGCTTGACCCTTGACTGCCTTTTGTGTTGTGAAGATAATGTCGAACTCGGAAAGGATCATTTGCCACTTAGCCATACGTCCCGTGGGCATCGACTTTTCCAACAGGTATTTTAGAGGATCAGAACGAGAAATCAAGTAAGTGGTATAATCGAGCAAATAATGTCTCAACTTCTGAGCTGCCCATGCTAAAGTACAACAACTCCTTTCAAGAAAAGAATAGTTAGTCTCATATGCGGTAAATTTCTTACTCAGATAGTAGATGGCTTGTTCCTTTCTCCCAGACTCATCATGCTGTCCCAGAACGCATCCAACAGCCTCATCAAGAACAGACAAATACATAATCAGAGGTTTCACTGGATGAGGTGGCACTAAGACCGGAGGATTTAACAAGTAATTCTTGATCTTATCAAAAGCTTGCTGACAATCTTCATTCCACTCCATCGACGCATTCTTTTTCAACAGTTTGAACAAAGGCTCACAGGTAGAGATTAATTGTGCAATGAATCGGCCAATGAAATTGATCTTTCCAAGAAAACTCTTCACATCTTTTTGATTTTTTGGAATGGGCATATCTCGAATTACTTTTATTTTTGCAGGATCTATCTCTATACCCTTTTTGCTGACAATAAAACCCAATAATTTGCTAGTTGGGGCTCCAAAAGCACATTTTACAGGATTCAACTTCAAATTATATCTTCTCAATCTTTCAAACAGTTTCTTTAAATCAACTAGATGGTCTTCGACCTTGTTGGATTTAATTATGATATCATCCACATAAATCTCCATCTCTTTGTGAATCATGTCATGGAACAGGGTAGTCATGGTTCTCTGATAAGTGGCTCCAGCATTCTTCAACCCGAAAGGCATCACTCGATAACAAAAGGTTCCCCATTGAGTGATAAAAGAAGTTTTCTCCCTATCTTCTTCTGCCATTAAGATTTGATGATACCCAACAAAACAATCACCAAAAGATTCAATTTCGTGTCCAGCAGTATTGTCCAAAAGAACATGAATATTTGGCAACGAAAAATCATCTTTCGGACTGGCCTTATTCAAATCTCTATAATCAACACATACTCGCACCTCCCCAGATTTTTTAAGCACTGGCACAGGATTCGAGAGCCAGATGAGGTAATGAGACACCACGATTATCTTGGCATTGAGCTATTTCACAATTTATTCTTTTATCTTGAGACTCATTTCTGGTTTGAATTTACGTGGCTTCTGCTTCATAGGTAAAACATTTGGATCAGTTGACAATCCGTGAACCACTATATCCGTAGAGATCCCTGGCATATCATCATATGACCATGTAAACACGTCTTGAAATAGCATTAAGAATTCGATCATTTCCTCCTTCTACTTCTTTTTCAAATGAATGCTGACTTTAACTTCTTTAACCTCCGTTTTAGTGCCAATATTGATGATTTCTGTTTCTTCTAAGTTGGGCTTGGGTTTCTCTTCATACTGTTCTAAATCCCTTGAAATGGACTCAAATTCCTCCACAGTATCGCTCTCATTTTGAATTTCAGATTGCATGATTTCAAATTCATGAGAGATATTGAGATTGCAGCCATCGAATTCCAAAATGGTGACATCCAAAGAGTCAAAGGGTTTTATTTGTGGCTATCTGAAAATAAAATAGAACATACGTAATAAATAAATAGAAAATACAAGAGAAATCTTCCATTTTATTAAATTCAAAATGCATCGAGGCTTCACAAAAAGACAAATACACAGACACGATTGCCATTTAAAGACATATCCAACTCAAACCTTTATTTTCGTTTCAACAATTTTCTTGAACAAAACAAGCTATATTAACTGAAATGAGAATAAAGCTTCAGAAAGTAAAAGCAATTTATTTTAACAAAAGATCCGGATTACCGTCCAATCTAGATATGAAACTAGACAAAAGACAATCCCCTTAAATTTACCGAAATTCCCTTCGAGAGGGAAGATAATCAGCAATCCAATTTTGAATAGCTCCTTCAGTAATTGGCAAAAATTTTGAATTCTCTGATGGTTCCTCCTCACAAGTTGCCCCGACAAATAATTGAGATAGGTCCATTTCAATCTCCTCCACAGGATTTTTCGTTTCTGGCATGATCACCTCTGATGGTCGAGAAAAAGTGTGATGTAGCGGTGGGACATTTAAGGCAATTTGCTTACCCTTCATTTCAGCTTGTTTTCGAGCTTGCATTTCTTTTCTATCCTTAGCAGTTGGATGAAATCCCAGTCCAAATATATTCTTTTGCGTCGGGATCTCTATTGGCTCCAAAATTCCTTGCAATTCCCGCCCAAGACCTTTTCCTATTTCATATCCGCCTCGGATCATCTCCTTAGCCATCATGATACTGGCCTCTGGCAAATCTGATTTAGTCAGCGACTTATCTCTGGATATCCATCTCACAGAGACGATGTCAGCAACATGAAGAGATGAAATTGGAGTCCCTTTTCTGTCTTTACCTTTGAATTTTGCATCAACGATCATGGTACAGTCATCCTCAGCAAACACAGTAATGAGCTGATCATTCATAATAAATCTCAACATTTGATGCAGAGAAGATGGTACTGAATTGGAAGCATGTATCCAGGGTCTTCCAAGCAAAATATTGTAAACACTGGAGAAATCCATCACTTGGCAAGTAACTTGGAATTGAGCAGGGCCTATCTCCAGAACCAGATCTGCTTCACCCATAGATTCCCTCCTCGAACCATCAAATCCTCGAACCACAGTTGTAGATGGACGGAGTTTAATGTCAAGAAATCCAAGCTTGGTGAGAGTGTTCCATGGACAGATATTCAACGCTGACCCATTATCTACTAAAACCCTTGGCAACAGCTTTCCATTGCAGCGGACTGATATATACAAGGCTCTGTTATGCCCGATCCCTTCTGCAGTCAGAGCATCACCGGAGAAGGCAATATGATTAGCAGCAAGTACATTCCCTACAATGTTAGAAAATTTATCCACCGGAATATCTTTAGAGACTTGAGCTTCATTCAGGATTTTGAGTAATGCTTCTCTGTGTAGCTCGGAAGTCAAGAGAAGATTCAGAAAAGAAATCTACGCAGGCATCCTATCCAACTGCTCTACTATTTTGTATCCACTTCTCTTCAGCATCTTTAAGAAATCCACAGCTTCATTTTCAGGCACAAGAGACTTGGGCGTCGGAGATTTAACCTTGGCCTTGGATTGAACGTCTACTTCGGAGTTTCCCACGATTCTCTCAGACGTGGTAATAGTAGATACCTCTTCCTTTAAGTATTTTTTATCTCCGATCAACAAAATAGACTCCTCGTAGTTCCACGGTACCTCTTGCAAATTATTGACAGGTATTTGTTCCGAAAATTCAAGAACGACAGGCTCTGATATATCCCATTCAAAAGATGGTAAATCCAGAATAAAAGGAACTTTGTCAAGCTCGGAAACTCCCCATTCTGCTATAAATGGCTCCTCTTTTTCAAATACAAAAGATTTCAATTTTTCCTCAACATCATCATTAGTCATGAACTTCTCAGCAGATAGCGATTTTCTCATTCTCGCATGATCAGTTTCCATTACACCAAACATCTCAGTTTCATCTACAATGTATTGGGTGGAATCGATAAAATCTTCATCAGTCATGATAACTCCTACAGTGCTTCCATGCTCAGGTAAAGGATTCTTACTGACATTGGGTCCTTGTTTTCCCTTTCTTCTAAGAACGATGTCTCTAGAATCAATCATGTCCTGGATCTTATGTTTTAAATCCCAACAATTGCCAATGGTATGACCTGGACTTTCAGAATGATAGGCACAGATTGCTTGTGGATCATAATCGTCAAGAGGACCTCTGGGATAGAGTTTGGGAGGAACAGTGCTAATTTTTCCAGCTGCTCTTCATTGCTCAGACAATTGATCAATGGGTCGGCCCAAATTGGTAAAGGTTCGGAATTGCCTTTGATTTTGAACTCCCTTGGTTTGAAAAGGATTTTGAGAATGGTTATTATTTTGCAGGGTTAGTCTAGAATGATAATTGGGATGGGAGTGATTTTGAAAGATGGGTTGTGGAGTTGGAGGTGACGGTGAGATATTCAAATGGCTTGGTCAGGAATGATGGAGTTGGGTAGTAGTGTGGTAGACTGGCTGAGGGTTGGTATATTACGAGTAAGGAACAGAATAGGTGGGATGGTTTCTGGGTCTGAAAGACGGGCCTTGATCTCATATAAAAGTAGTTTCTCCTTCTTTCTTCTTGAATTGGGACTCTTTTCCAATGTTGCTTTGATTCTGTAGAGCATCCAATTACAACTTCAATGCCGATACATTAACAATCTTCCCTGCCTTGACAAACTCATCGTATTCCTCCAACTTGTTAATAATAGCAGCAAACGAACTTCCAGTCATGCGAAAGATCTCTTCAAAGTAGGGTGGATCATGAGCCTTGATGAAAGTACGAACAATCTCCTCCTCAGTCATAGGTGGCTCCACTTTGGCAGCTAACTTTCTCCACCACTTTGCATAGGTCTTGTGATCTTCCGATGGCTTTCTTTTTGTACCCTCCAGTCTTGTTCGTGTCGATGCCAACTCACAATTAAACTCATATTGCTTCACAAAAGCTGTTGACAAATTCAACCAGGTTTTAACCTCTCCAGATTTCAAATTTGAATACCAATCTAGAGCATCTCCCTCTAAACTTTTCGAAAATAGACGCATAGGCAAATGTTTATCATCCATAGGCTTATCCAACTTGTTGGCAAACATCTTGAGATGCGTTTTAGGATTTCCAACTCCATCATACTTACTGAATTTGGGAGTTTTGAATCCCAATGGTAGCTGAATATTTGGGAAAAGACACAATTCATCGTAGTCCAACCCACCATGTCTGCTCAATCCATGATTCTTCTTCATAAAATCATCGAATTGATCCAACCTACTCAACATATCCTTGTCAATAGGTGCAGGTTGTTCTTCTATCGCCGCCTTCCCTTGAGATGCAGTATCCAACACAAAAGGCGCTGCAACGTGGTGGTGGGGTTCCTGAGGGTTAGGGGGAACATTCAGATTGGTTTGTGGATGGGTTTGAGGGATCTGGTTACTGGTTGGGTTAATCAATATATAATTTGGATACATATGGGAAAGGTCTGAGTTTAGTCGGGTAAAGGTATTTTCAAGGGGATTAGCGAAGGGAGGAAGGAAAGTTGTTTGGACATTGGATGTGTGAGGTGGTTGATGGTCTTGTGCAGATGGATGATTATCGACTGGTTCTTGGTCGTTCAGGACACCACCACTATTGCTTGCGATCAACTGATCAATTACACGCCTTTGTGTGGCCATTTCAGTACTTAACTCATTGAACTTGCCAAGTACCTCATTTAACTGAGCTCCCAATGCTGTGAAGTCCGGTGATGCAACCATAACAGATCTTTCAGAAGTTTCTGGTACTGAATTCATGTTTACAGGCTGTCTCAAAGCTCTACTTCGAGATCTGGTGATGATGGGATTTCTTCGGGTAGCTATTGTGTGAAATACCTAATAGTGGAGAAAAGAAACTAATTTAGGAGTGGATTTTCTGTCAAATTGCTGTAATTTATTCAAGAAAAAGAAGAAAAAAGAAGAAAGAAAAAAAAATGAGTTAGCAAACATTTAAATAATTCGGATGCATGTCCTATGGGAGAACCCTTTTCTGCCAAGGGTAGGCCTAATATAATGCAACACCTTTGAAGTGAGGCCTGTTTACCAAACCTGTGTTTTGAAAATAACCTTGCAGAAGATAAAGATCATTTCATTGATGAATTTCTAAATCTCATACATCATCTACATCATTTTTTGAAGTTGATTTCGTACAAGATCATTAAACTTTTTCAATCTATCTATCACAGCATCTTTTGACTCTCTGGAATAGGGATTCTGCATGTGTTCAGCTTGATCATACAACTTGCCACACTTTCTTTTCAATTCCTGGTGTTTTTCTTGCATTTCTCCACACAATTTTTTATTCTTCTCTACCAAACCTTTATTCACTTCCACATATTGCCTTAATTGCGTATTTTCTCTGTCCTTCGCCTCAATGATAGCCATTAATTTCTTGACTTCCTCGGATTGTTCCATCAGTGGTTGCTCAGCATTAGATTCTCTGAGCCACTCCTCGTATTGAGGAGTAACTAAGGCCATCTGCTTAAGTTGTGGAGCATAAGCGATCTCCTCATCATTGGACAATGTTCCCCAGGCTTCGACAATGGATATTTTCATCGGAATTTTATCCGGACAGATCCCTTTGTCAAAACTGATGATGAAATCGGTCAAATCAGGTTTAAGTGGTACTCCTTGAACGCGTCCTAACTGTCTGAGAAACCTTTTTGGAGTGTATGCCATGATGCCTTGAGTTCCCAAAAGCGGTATAAAATCTGATGATTTGGCGCGCAGAACAGGGTTGAAACAGTTGGTCCAGTCTAGTACTCATCTAATCTTTTGATCTGGCAATACCCTCAGAAAGTCCAACCATTCAGATGCATTTCTTGGCAAATTGCTTTTGTCAACTCTCTTATGATGGGTAGTTATCCAATTATACCCAATCAACGGTAGACTATCAGGAGCAAACAACTGTCTCCGAAAGTGTTCCATGGCCCATATATGCAAGATCCAATTTGACCCATAAAAGAACTTTGACCCTTTTTGACAATTAGTACATGCAACAAGAATATCAGCCAACACAGTCGGGTACTATAGAGGCTTGTCGACCCTTAATCCCAAAAAATAAGTCAGATAGGAGCTTAGTGATTTTTAAACCAATTTTCTTATCTTTTCTAGGAAACAAATAAATCCCTGCCATCACAAGTCCATACACCAGTGGCCTCTTACATTCCCATGTTGCCTTAGATGTAAATGAAAAATCTTTCGAATGCTTATCAAATCCATCTTTTATTGCAAATCTATCAAACAAAAATTTTACATCTATACTTTGATCTGATTCTCGTACTACAGACTCTTTTAATCCAGTAAAATGACAGAATTCGATCTTGCCAGAAGCAATCGGAAATATCACTGTTGTACCTTTTACTGGCAAATTCAGAAGGCCGGCTACCTCTTCAATTGTTAGAGTCAGCTCCTTGTTTCCTATCCTAAATGTTGAACCGTTGGAATCCCACAGTTGAATTAAAGATTCTACCAAATACCCATCTGATTCAATGTCTTTGAAATCTCCAATTGGCCCGAGGTGAGAGGCAACCAGATTGATCTCGCTAAATGAGAGAAGCCCCAGCCATCTTCGAACCTCCATTGGAACGGCTAACAGCTGACTGATTCGTTGAGGTTTGTCCATCTGAAGCACGTAGCCTCGATTAAATACCTTACCTACAGGCCTCACTTCTTCAGTTTTACAAAAAATTTAAACATGAATATCCCATAGAGGGTTAGTTACCCTGGGAAAACAAGGTTGGTACATTCCTAAAATGGGATTTCCTCAATGGCATTTCCTCTAGGGTTAATGCATGATGTCAATTTATTAAAGTGAGTAAACATGCAATACGGTAATTGAAACATGATCTAAGGGTGTCCCATTTAAATGTCGGGGTAAGCTTAAAATGATATGCAATACATACGCATATTATTAATGCAATTAACTAAAATTTAAACGTGCTTAATATAAAAGACGGTCTTGTCCTAAACGAGTACCATGCTATGACTCTTATTTCTAAACCTTATGAATGCAATGGAGACAAAAACCAAGAAAAGTTAGTTCAATCAGATAAATACACATAACACATTGTAGCAAAGCAATACAAAGAAATAAAGCAATAAAAGGAAAAGAGGGGTTGGATCCCTCCCCTTGTGAATAGTGTCCCAAATAGGGTAAGGCAGACTCTACCCTAGGTCAACTATCATGGATGCATGAGGTATTGGCTCACTAATGCATCTAGACTCGATAAGCTCAGGTCCCCAAGCCTTCAGACTCGTGGCCAAGGGTCATCAATTCCAAGGCCCTTTGTCGGTGGCTGGAGCGATTCCCCAAACACCGTTACGCATACATCGTGTCACGGCTACTTGTTTGAGTGCATCTATCAAATAATCCTCAACCTTCGACCATAAGCAGCAGGCTATCAACCCAAAGTTTAAAGCGAAAAATTGAGTGACCCCTCGGATCATGCTACGCACACATCGTGTCACGATCACATGTCCAAGTAAGTCGCCTAATCCTAATAGGGTGGAGTGGTGTGACAACCACTAAAAAGAAAATAAGATGTAGGGTTGTAAATAAATAGCGTATGCACGTATGAAGCGCTCCTTTGAGGGGAGGGATTAACATTAAACGCACGTGCAGGCTCTAAGGTAATATTTCCTACCCCAAATGCAAAGCGTGATACAAATAAGTAAACAAACAAAAGTACATAAATAAACCATTCATCACATACACGAGGAACGATGAACGAATACGAGTGTGAAGTGCAAAACATCCTAAAAAAGAAAAATGCAACCTAAAACATCTAAATATGATAAATAAAAGGGTTAAAAAGAGAAAAGACAACTAAACCAAGTGCTTGGACTCTAGCATCCCCAGTGGAGTCGCCAAGCTGTCGCGCTCCATTTTTCGCGATGGGAAAATAAAAGGAGAGTGTTTAGAAAAGATGTGATTTTATTTTAAAATAAGTGAAAAGGGACCTAAAATGGGACTTTAAAATGCCACAATTTGGGTCCAAAATTTAGTTTAAAAAGGGTTTTTAAGAAAAAATTAGGAGTCGCCACTTGGTATTGAGTTTTGGTATACCAAGTCACCCAAAAATATTTTTAAATAAAATAAAATAAAACCCTTTTCGACAACTCCAGGTCATTGAAAACAAAGAAAATGAGTTCGAGAGTCACGGTTGAAGAAATGGAAGGCAAAGGTTCGATTAATTCAAACCTAAGGCACCCTTTCAACCTAATCTAAGCTAGTTGCATGGTTTAGTCAAAATTTTCTTAATCTAACCTTTAAATTTATCACATTTGGATGTTTCCTATATGGATACAAACCTAAAATATCGAAAGGGACAAAATATTCATTCAAGGGTTTAATTGATACCAATCACATTACTTGCGAAGGCCAAAATAATTCCTTGAAGGGGTCACGAGTATGCGAATGATAAAATCAAAAGAAAAGAAAAGAAAATTAAATTATATACATAAGGTATAAGTGATCAAAGAAAAAGGAATGCAACATAATGGATACGGGAGGTAAAAACTCGTGACATAATTCTCTTATACAAGGATTAATGGGGTATTTAAACTAAAGAGTTATAATCACCCATATCCATGATCAAAAAATAATTCTCCTAATATGAACAAGCAAATGAACTAACTTATTCCATAATTTCTTAAATGAAATACAATTCTAAATGATATGATTAACACATATAGAGGATAGGGGTAGAGGATAATATAATAAAAAATATCATGCAAATGAGAAAATATCCTAAAATAAAAATATGCATGAAAATGTAATTGATATCATACAAAAGATGAATCTAATGTGTGAACGATCTAAAGGTCTAGCATTGGACTAACCCATTCCTAAAAAAAAAACCTCACTAGCGTTGGACTAGCAAGTAAATGAAGGGCGAAGCCACAACTAGCGTTGGACTAGTGCGGTGACGTCATGCATTTATTATAATCAAATAAATTATATAAAATATAATAAAAACAAATAAACACATAAATCACATATAACATATAGCACATAAGCAAGATATCTAGATGCAATGGCCCTGAGGAAAGCGAGGAAATATGTAAACATACAAGCATGCAAGCACACAAACAAATAAAAACAAATAGAGATTTAACTATTACATTCGGGGGGCCCTAACTACAATCTAAAGGTATAACGAATAAAAAATAACAATAATCTAACTATTACAATTTGGCATTTAAATGCCTCTCAAATAATCAAAAATTAAATTAAAGTAAATATACAAAATTAAAAAAAAAATAAAATGAATAACTAAATAAAATAAAATAAAATAAAAAAACATTCAAAAACATGCAATTACACACATAAAATCACATAGGAGCACATAGGAGGATTTAAAAATAAAACAAGAAGATACCTCCCTTGAAGTAGTAATTAATGAGAAATTGGATTTGCCCTATTTACCTCCAAAATTAACAAAATCATCAAGGCACCAATTTAATTAACAAATAAATCATAACGAATGGAAATAAACATGAAATCAATCAATTGAAACACTTAAATGAAGTGTAATCAATAATTATAGAAGAAAAGCAACTTCTATTTAAGCAATCAAATCTGTTAGGGATCTAATACCAAAATAAACAAAGTTTTAGGGATCAAATTATATTACCACAAAAATCTAGGGTCTAAATTAAATAAAAATAAAGTTTAGGGACCTATTTATAATTAATTAAGGACCTAATTGAAACAAATTTAAAATATTCTGGGCTGCAGTGAAACTACTCCAAATATCAGGGGCTAAAGTGCAAATTTCGGTTTCTGATTTGGGCAAGAAAAAGGCCATCGGGCTATCATTTTATTTCTTTGAGCCGAAGGCCATCCGGCCCAACCGAAAGTCCAGAGAAGCGAGCAGGCCAGCCCGTCTTCTTATCACTCAAACCCAACCAAAAAATCATGGGCTCTGACCTTCTAGTCCAACCGAAAATAAGAAACAAGCCCACAAAATAAATAAAAATTAGCCCAGCCCACTTTTCTTTTTTTCTTTTCTTTTTCTTCTTCTTCGGCCAGCTGAAGCAGCTGCCGGTGCCGCCGTCGGCCACCGGCGAATTTTCCGGTCGCCCAAAATTGCCAAAATACATCCCCTCACTCCATTTTTCGCGTAGATTCCATTTTCGGAGTTATTTTTTACAGAAAATGATCCGAAAGTGGTCAAATGGCCAAAAAGAGTCACGATTTTTATTTTTTTATTTTCATTTATTTTTTTAAAACATCATATCCTTCACAAAAAATCATAAAAATTATACTATAACACTCCTTACAACGTCTACAATACAACTATGATTTAATCTGACAAGAAGACAACATAAAAAAAACTAAAATAAGGCAAAACAGCCCCCTAAAATTCTTTTTTTGTTTTTTTGGCATTTTTCAAACAATTAACATGCATTCACAGAAATCGATTTTTTCTTAATGTTTATTCATGGCTTCCCCAAAAATTCAACAACATCAGTAGCAACAACAAACGAAGCCAAGGGACAAACAAAATCAAATCATGTATTTAATTTAATAAATTAAAGAAAGGAAAAAGCTGGAAAAAAGATAAAAAGAAAATACCTCAATGAAGATTGTAGTCTCTTGATTAAAATTTGATGAAATTACAAGCTCCAATCATTTTTATCGGCCTTGCCCTGTCCAAGAGAAAATCTGAGAGTGAGTGTTTTATTTACTAAAAATGAGAGGGAGAATCTGAGAGAGAGAGCCGAGAGATTTTTTTTTCTTCCCTGTCTTCTGCACCCGAGGCCTGAGAGAGGGAGCAAATGAGGGGGTTTCTTGCAATTTTTCTTCTTCTGCTTCTTTGTCCGAGAGAATCCAGAGAGAGAAGTTGAGAGAGTAGAGACCGAGAGGAGCCAGGGATCCCTCTTTTCGTCCGTTTGTTGAGAGCCAGGGGCCTCCGCTGCAAAAATTTCTTTCCTTCTCTCTTGTTCTGTTGCTCCACCGAGAGAGAATGAGGCAGGGACCTCCTGAGCAATTTTTCCTTCCACCCCATTTTCTGTCCAGGTCCGAGAGAGAATTGAGAGAGTTTTTTTTTTCTTTTCGGCCCAGAGCTCCCAATGAGAAAGAGAGAGAGAAGTGGAGTCCAGGGAGTTTTCTGCAAAAATTTCTTAGCCTTCTTTTTTTTCGTCCGTTGGCAGCCTTGGTCAAAAAGAAAAGAAAGAAAATCATCATGGAGGCATCATGATGACCAAGGTGTCTCCACTATCTTTTTTTATTATTTTTTTTAAAAAAAAACTGATTTTGTTTTTCTTTTTTTTTTTTAAAATAAACCTGCAAATATAAGAAAAATTTTGCATTAAAATGTTAGAAAATAAATAATCCATTAAATAGAAAAATTCAAGAAAATATTAAAAATTGACAAAATTTTGATGTCTACATTATGTATATATTGTCATTTGATTGTGACTTATTCAAAAAAAAATCTTTAAGTTCAACGATGTTATTATGTTGCTATAAAGTGTTTTTATGAAATTTTATAGGAATTTTGGATGACATTTGTCATATATTTAATTCAATTCACACCTGTTTTTTCATTTTAAAACCCCTAACTATAACTAGAAACTTAAGAGACCATATTGATTGAAACTTCAAACATTGGGGACTAAAAATGTAAAGTTAAAATCAGAAAATTTAGAGACCAAATTTGTTTTGGCTGATATATTATGGACCAGTTTGATATATGGGTCAAACATTGAGAGTCAAATTTGTGTCTCTCTTTGGAAAATTTTGAGAAGTAGTAATAGAAAGATTTAAAATTCAGTATAAGTTTTAGCAAATTCACATATTCCTAATATCTAATAAAACACATGTCATAATCAAAATTACCAAATTAACCTATCCAACCAAGCAAGCTCCCACTCTAATCATCTGATCCCCAAATTCCCTTTCTTACTCATTTTGAGAGGGAAATGAATTAGCACAAAAATCTGAGGCAATCCTTCTAGGACTATGAATGGGGCGAGGTCAGCTTGAACTTGGCTCCAAGAAAATGTCTAATGAGCCTGACCTTTCATTGAGTTGGATTGAAATTGGGTCTGAATATTAGTTCGAAATTAAATGTGAACAGAGTTTGGACACTATTAAGGTCAAACCCGATATAGGTTCAACCCTTTAATATGCATATATATATAATATTCATATTTTGATATATATAATTATATATCTAAATTTATAATACTAATACTTATGAGTTATTTGTCAAAATATATTAATATATATAAGGAATATTAAATATACAAAATTATGTCAAAAGATTTTTAAGGACAAATCTTAGTACAAGCAAATTGAGGACCTTTGAAGATATATTGACTGTTAATCATATTTTATTACTATTTTCCATGTGCATTGAATTAATTGGATACATTATTGTTGAAAATTTCTTGGTTTATATATTTTTTAATGAACTATTACTGGTTCTTGTATAGTTTTAATGTTGTGGTCTTGTGGATATTAAATTAGTTTAAAACTTAATAATTATAGTAATTATATTAAGGAAATTAAGGAATTATAAGTGATCTTAAGTTAGGTCTGAATTAAACTCACAATTTGAATATTTTGTGAGTCAAATATGAGTTTCACATTTACTAATCCAAAACTTATAATTCGAAACCCGAAAGTGATACTACTATAAAAGCGGAACCTAAGTTTGTTAAACCTCGCTTCAAATGGCCCAACTGACAGGCCTAAATACTTCCCTTCTTTTGATTTAAATGAAATTAAATTTAAACCTATAGTTTAGTACTCATATTCTTTTGTACCCAAACAGCCTTTTGACCTTTTTTTTTGGTATTAACCACAGGTGTTCGCATCCGTTTTACGGTCTGCGACTAATCCTGTTCGAGCCGCGTCGGGTCCTTTGTAGGGGAAAGCTCTCTCAACGTTGTTTTTTTCCATCCCCATGGGTTTCGAACCCAATATCTCATGGTTAAGGGATGCAAGCCCCCACTTGTACCAACAGCCATTGGTGCCTTTTGACCTTTGAAAAACATTACCCGAAATACTACAAATTATCTTTACCTTGATTAGAATTATTTCAAGCAATCATGAAAGTCAATTCACATAATCAATTTTGTTGTCTAGGTTCTATTTTTATTTTTTAGTTTTTTTATTCTAACTGTAAAAAAAGGTTCATAATCGCAATACTACTATGATTGATCATGGAAGTATATTGTTTGGTTGCATTTTTTGGAAGGGTATATTGTAAAACTTTTTCAGATGTGATGTATATGAAATAAAAAAAATCATTGAAAATGTGTCAAGGAAATATTTTCGAAAAACATGAGATTTTTGTCCTGAGAATGGCAATCCAAAAAACGCCACTATATTTGCATACTACTGCAAATTGACCTCTTTTCTACAAATATATTATTTTTTATAACTTAAGCTATCCAAAAAAAAAAAGATCTCTAATCAAAATATTGAATTGTTATGTACAAACCTGTAACATATATGCTTCTAATAAAACAAAAAAAATAATGAAAAAGATCAATCTTTAAAAATATTACCTATGGAAGATAGAAGCAATTGATAAAATTCAGGAATTCTTCCAGACTTGTGGTTTTCAAATATCATTGATTTCCTCCAGTTTCACGTGATCTAGTAGGCCTTTGCAATTTTAATCTTTTGCCATTGGTAGAAAATGTACAATGGTAGGGAAAGAATGGTTTTAGTAGTGAAGAAAAAGGCAAAGGAACTCTTTTATAGCAATCGTGAAGCCTTAGAGCAATTGCAGTAGTTGACGAATAAACACAACCTATAAATGGGCAATATTGCCTTTTTATGCAATAACAAGAAAAGAAAGAGTGCGTGAGACTTTTTTTTTTTGTGGGAATGCTAATATTATTTGCCTTTTGCAAAATCCAATTTTGGGAAAGAATGGTATCAACTTTCCTTCTCTCATTTGTTAATATTGAGAGAACTCCAACAGGCACCGCTTTGTTACACAATATGAAGGGTTGTTTTTAGATTCTTCTTATTGTTTGCACTATAAGTATTGAACCTATAGTTAACTAAAGTTAATTTCTATAGATAGTGGTAAGCAGAGTCGAATCCACAGGAATTGGGTGTAACTATTTCTTTTCAAATTCACAGTAACAAAGGGGGTATTTTTGTGCAGAAGGTGACAATCAAAGAAATTCAAATAAAATCTAAGAAGCTACTAAAAACTAAATAACAAATTACTAAAATCAAATGGGTGATAATTAAGGATCTAGCCAAGAAATAACTTCAGCAATGGTGCACCTAATCGATCATTGAAACAAAGGCAATTCCAATTATTTATCAATAAATAGGTTATAACTACCAAACAAGTGATGGCAGTCAACCCCTCCTTACTATGTCGGGATTAAGGTACGCCCGTTAATCACTACTCTAATTAGAAAATAATCCTAGGTATGCCCGTAAGATTTAATTTCCCAATTGCCTTATGTATTAGAGGAGCCCTATTCTAAACAAATAACACACTACCAGGGTTATTTCAGATTAGCCTGCGTATTCCCCTGAAACAAACCCAATCATGCTAGTTGTTACTATTTCAAGGCAATTAAATAATTACGGATTTAATGCCCTAATTGACGATAAATTATCAAGTTAACTAATTATCCGGATCCAAGACAATCAATTAATTAAACAATCATAAGCACTATAACTAGGGAATATGCGAATACCAATAAATAAAAGAAAAAGGTAAAATTAAATCGATCTCACAATTTTTAGGTGAACCAAAACATCCATTGCTCCTTGACTAGAAAAAGGGGTTTAGCTCATTCTTGATGAAAAAATCCCATGCAAGACTATATAAATAGTTGCGACATACATTCTCCCAATTAGGGAGCAAGAAACGGTGGAAAACCGAATAATGGAAGAAAATACTCCTCTGTCAAAAAAAGAGGATGACCCCTTATTTCTACCCTAAGTGTAACATACGTGGACTCAAAACCACTAAAGGACGAAATTGTCCAAAGCCCAAGAGAAGTCTTCTGCTACTCCCCGTACCTATTGAATTACTAATCTATTCTAATGCTTGGCTTTCATGTGCGGCGGCCCACCAGGAGAGAAACGACTCCAGCCTTTTGTGCTTCTTTTTGAATGTTGTCTTCTGCAAATTATCAAAAAGGACTTGTGTCTCCTTGTTCCAAAAATACCACTGAAGACCTTCCATTTGAATTCTTTCCCGATGATTGTCAAATTGGCCTTGATTGTGATATTTTTGTTCTACTCCCTGAAATAAATGTAAATTACGAAAAGTGAGTAGAATCTAATAATTAATCCACATCAGGTCAGGTAATAGGAAAAATTAATAATAAAATAAATAATGAAATTGTAACCGATCAATTCCGTCCACACCTAAACCATGCTTATCCTCAAGCATGAGAACAACAAACAAACACCAATATTTGATAGTGGCTATTGCTCTATCCACCAAATTGCCAAGATATCAAGAAAAAAAATAATCAAGCATCAATGGTCAAGTCCAAGAAACATCACTCCGGTTAGCTTCTAAACCATAAACTCTGCCAATTTCAGGTTAACTAATCTAAGAAAAAGGAGTGGTCGCTCAACATTTATCGGCGAATGGTCCAACTATTAACCAAAATCTCAACATTGAATCCATAAATCGGCAAGCTAACTTTTATCATACATTAACACAACCATCACATTTTTTTCATTTTTTTCATTTTTTTTCATTTTTTTTCAATAGTAACACAAGACTTAGTCTTATAGCCATGGAAGCCTTTTGACGCGAACTCTGACATTTGTCAGATGAAAGAGTCCGGTTACTCAGCTTCTATCGTCACGTGACTACGTACTCATAGCATTTACTACTTTTTAACGCGAGAATCGACACTTTAGGTAAAGATCCTCGATTACTCGATAGTAACAACTAGCGGAGCACAGTCAACTCTTATTTATACTCATATAGCACGATAACTAAAAACAACACAAAAGTAATAGCAGCCAGCCTCAAATTTTCAAACATGGAGAACTAAAGTTAATAACCGGACCAATTCACATGAAAAAGCCAAAAATTGTTCCCTATGCCTAGAATAGTTAACCAAAAAGTAAAAGAGTCAAGCAATTACTGATATTCACCAAAGAGAAGTCCCTGAACTAAACCACATTAACTTGATACCCTTTTATTATTAAAACTTGACAATAGCAGAATTAGAGACAACAATCCAACATCAAACTTTGGTATTTATTAAAAAAAAAAGTAAACGAAGACTAGGCAAATAACAAACTAAAAATAAAAGAAGAACATCTGAAAACTAAAAACTAGAAAAAACTAGCACAGCTGTCCCCCCCCCCCACACTTAGATCCTACATTGTCCTCAATGGAGGGATTAAAGCAATTAAAGCGAAGAGGACAACGAAACTTCCCTCTCGAGTGGCTACGAGGTAGGCGGGGACGGTGGAGGGAAACCGATGTAGTGGAAGTACGCGCCCAAGTTCTGAGACATCATAACTCAATTCAACCAGCAAAAGCAAGACTCTGCACACCCAAAATCTCAACAAATGGCTCCAGTTGGCCAGTTAATGCCTTAACTCAGAATCAACAATTTCAACAATGACAGCTTAGATATTTGACAATAATAACTCATCCAACCAAATAGAGGTACCCAATTGATGTCCAATTACCCCACCAGTACCACTGGTGCAAATCACAATCCAAAACCAAAGAAATTGCTAGAGCAGAGCAAAGCAGTAGTAGAGCAATAGCGCCAAGTATGTAGTCACCCACCAGCAAAGAAAGAATACCTAAAGAAAAATACCAACAAGATATGTACTCAATCCTGGCCACTGAAGTCAACAATCGGCCAAAGAAGGACTTCGAGCAGCTTGACAACCACATGCACAAATAAAACGATCGAAAGCATAGACAATGGTCCCCAAATTAGCAATATGAACCAATCGCCAGAATGTCCCCAATAATACAATTAGTGATGACCAATCTCACAAAGTAAATCACGAGGCACAGGGCCTCAATTCAATAGGCAATATCAGAAATAATTGAATCAAAACCTCAGTAATCGAAACACTGGCAGAGATGCCTTCCAATGATCAATTGACAAATGCAAAATTTCAACCCACCCAAAATTTCATCAAATGACTCTAGTTGGACAGTTAATCGCACAAGCAATACACCAAACAATATCAAAGACTTGGAATTGGAGTTCGAGCAACTCCGCCATTGAAAGCTGCCAAATAATCGCTGTGACAGAGAATGATGTCGGCGGCCAAAGGACAGCTAATGGTGGCAGCGTGCGTGCGAGGGTGGGATTGACGGCGACGACTTGACTAGGTGGCCACGTGGGTGGCGCACGGCGAGGTTGAGCGTGAGAGAGAGAGAGCCGTGAGCGGGAAAGAACGGGTGGCACGCGCGGGCTAGGTGGGCAAAGAGAGAGAGAGGGATGTGGCGATGTGGGTCGAAGAAGCGGCGGTCAAACGGAGAGTGGCGGCGCACGGCAACAGAGGAGATGGTGGCGGATCGATGGGTGCGGCGGACAGAGGTTTTGCGTCGAGCAAGAGGAAGAAACAAGAGAGAAGAGAGAAAGGAGAAAGAAAAAGAAAGAAGAAGAAAGAAAGAAAGGAAAAGAAAGAAAAAGAAAGAAAAGAAGAAAAAGAAAAAGAAAGAGAAATTGTTTTTTTTTTCTTTTTCTTTTTCTTTAGTTATAAAAAAATTTATACTTTGAAAATCTAAGCTACGGTGAAACAAAAATTTAAATTTTTTTTTATTTTTTAAAATTTTTTTTTCAAAATTTTTTCTCATTGGCAAATTTTATTTTCGAGATTCAAAAGCGGAGATTAACCGACAATCAACAACCGTTCTTGAGTTTTTTAAATACTTATCTCTCCCGCAAACGTGACGTGGGCATGCCATGAAGGCACGGAAGGAAGAGCTTTCCAGGTGACTGGACGAGGGCACGTCATGAGGGTAAGAACCCTTCTGACCGTGAGCTCTCCATGTGACTTGACACGGGCACGTCAAGGGGATCGGAACCCTTTTTACCAAGCACCAGGAGATCGCAATGTGTCACGCGCCTAGTTGGCGCGGGCGTGTCATGTCAAAGAGATACCTATGAATCATCAAAAACGAAAATTGAAGCCACAAATCAGTCAAATTCAAGGAAAACATATTTAAATTAACAAACAAAAATGAACAAATGACTAAATGAAATTGGGTTGCCTCCCAATGAGCGCCTTTCTTTAATGTCTTTGGCTAGACATTATCATGTTTTGTTCATGGAGGATAAAATCCTGTGGCTCGTCTTAATGTTTCATTCTCTATATAGTCCTGATAGCTCTCGTAAATAGAGTAATCCTTGGACACACGAGCTACAGGCTTCCATGGACTAGTAAATGGCGCCAAACAAGTCAACGATAATTTGCATTCTCCATTCACTCCCCCCTCACGTGCATTTATTGGTCCAAGATATCTTGTCATTGCTACTCTTAATTTATTCCTGTTATGAAATTTAAAATTTTCTGGTATAATAAAGTCAATTTCATTAACAGAAATTAAAGAATAAGAATCAAGAGAGTATTGATTAAAGACTGGAGGAGATGTCACCGCATTTGGAGATTGTATACTGGATTCATTCACTTGGACGAATTGATATTGGGGGTCTCATTTCTTGCACTTTAGCTTCCTTTTCAACTGCATCTTTAGATCCGTTTCCTTGAAACTCTTGCAGTTCCATGTCATTTGGCTGGATAATTGCACTTTCATCTTCCTCAAGGTTGATGTTGGTCTGTGAGGGCAATTCTTCACACATGTGAGAAGCTAATTGCGTTATCTTGGATGTCAATAGATGCACTTGATCCGCCATCCCGGATGTCAATTGATGCACTTGATCCGCCAGGTTACTAATGCTCGCTTGTGTCTCCTGATGAAATCGATATGTATTAGCAGCTAGTAATTCAATCATTTCTTCAAGAGACATACCTGACATGGATGATGGTTGTTGAGACTCCTGCTGTTGAAAATCCATTGGCCCGGTCACATAATTAAAATTGAAATTATCCCACCATCCTTGATCATACCCGTTTGAATAAGGGTCATACCACGTTTGATATTGAGGTGAGGAATCTCCAAAAGTATCGATTGAAGCACTTAGGCCATCTTGAAATGTGGGGTATGTGTCGATTGAATAACTTGAAGCAAAATAAGTCCCACAATTTGCAACAACCAATTGATCATTAAGAAAAACACGAGTCTTATAGTCCCATTCAGGAATAAATTCTAGTCTATCACCAAAATACGGAATGTTAGCAGCCATAAACTATATATTAAAAAAAATAAGAGAAAACAAGAAAGAAAACAAGATGAACTCAAAAAGAAACAAATTAATCTGGCACCAGTCCCCGACAATGGCGCCAAAAATTGACAGGTGTCGGGTCTGTGTAATAATAAAAACCTGCTCAACTAAAGTTAATTTCTGTAGATAGTGGTAAGTAGGGTCGAATCTACAGGGACTGTGTGTAACTGTTTCTTTTCAAATTCACAGTAACAAAGGGGATATTTTTGTGCAGAAGGTGACAATCAAAGAAATTCAAATAAAATCTAAGAAGCTACTAAAAACTAATTAACAAATTACTAAAATCAAATGGGTGATAATTAAGGATCTAGCCAAAAAATAACTTCAGCAATAGTGCACCTAATCAATCATGGAAACAAAGGCAATTCCAATTATTTATCAATAAATAGGTTATAACTACCAAACAAGCGATGACAGTCAACCCCTCCTTACTATGTCGGTGATTAAGGTACGCCCGTTAATCACTACTCTAATTAGAAAATAATCCTAGGTACGCCCGTAAGATTTAATTTTCCAATTGCCTTACGTATTAGAGGAGGCCTATTCTAAACAAATAATACACTACCAGGGTTATTTCAGATTAGCCCGCGTATTCCCCTGACACAAACCCAATCATGCTAGTTGTCACTATTTCAAGGCAATTAAATAATTACGAATTTAATGCCCTAATTGACGATAAATTATCAAGTTAACTAATTATCCGGATCCAAGACAATCAATTAATTAAACAATCATAAGGACTGTAACCAGGGAATATGTGAATACCAATAAATAAAAGAAAAAGATAAAATTAAATCGATCTCATAATTTTTAGGCGAACCAAAGCATCCGTTGCTTCTTGACTAAAAAAAGGGTTTAGCTCATTCTTGATAAAAAAATCCCATGCAAGACTGCATAAATAGTTGCGACATACATTCTCCCAATTAGGGAGGAAGAAACGGTGGAAGACCGAATAATGGAAGAAAAGACTCCTCTGTCAAAAAAAGATGATGACCCCTTATTTCTACCCTAAGTGTAACATACGTGGACTCAAAACCACTAAAGGACGAAATTGTCCAAAGCCCAAGAGAAGTCTTCTGCTACTCCCCGTACCTATTGAATTACTAATCTATTCTAATGCTTGGCTTTCATGTGCGGCGGCCCACCAGGAGAGAAACGACTCCAGCCTTTTGTGCTTCTTTTTGAATGTTGTCTTCTGCAAATTATCAAAAAGGACTTGTGTCTCCTTGTTCCAAAAATACCCCTGAAGACCTTCCATTTGAATTCTTTCCCGATGACTGTCAAATTGACCTTGATTGTGATATTTTTGTTCTACTCCCTGAAATAAATGTAAATTATGAAAAGTGAGTAGAATCTAATAATTAATCCACATCAGGTTAGGTAATAGGGAAAATTAATAATAAAATAAATAATAAAATTGTAACCGATCAGAGACTAGAACCAGCAATACCCAATAAGAATTGAGAATACTTGGGTACTGCGACGGAGTCCCATGAGACCCAATCTTTTGAGTCTTTATGACAAATAATTTTATTTCCACAAAATTTTTCCTGAATAATCACATTTTTAAATTATATGTTTAATGTACGTGAACTTCCGTGGTACAACACTAGCTCTTTTCCTCCTTTTTTTTCCTGTACTTTTTGCATCTTTAATCCATGTGTTTTTGCTTAAGCGAATTTTTTTTAAGCAAATGAGGAGCATTCAGTGTGACGATGTAAAATTCACTCGGAACTTTATTTATGCAAGATAAATTCTTAATAACTAATATATAGCATTTTGTACAAAGTTCTTGTTCGTTAGAAAAAATTATTGTTATGTTAATCTTGATTGTAGGTGATTATGATAAAAATTTATTCCACTCAGTATGATGAAATGCCTAGTAATTTTTCTTTTAGCTTGATGAAATGCTTAGTAGACAAAAATTTGAAATTTAGAATATGGATTTCTTTGGTAGGTTTTACAAGTGGTGCGGATATTTTATTGTATTCTACGATTATTAACCATTTTAGTTATATCCAAAACAATTCATTTGAGCAACTAGTGGAAAAATAGAAAAAAAATAGGGGTAGGGTATTTGTCTGAATTGATTCTTCCAGTGGAGAATGCTTCAAGAAAGTCGGGATGTAAAATGGCTAAATTATTTGAAGTATTAGTTCGTTCCTATTGTTTTCTCTTATCCTAGCTCGTATATACTAATATTATACTCGTAGAATATACATTCTTACATATCATTCCAAAAATCATTTGTATTTCCTGCATTTCAAAAATATTTTGAAAAATACTTATACTTTTCAATTAACCCTACAAAACACGTAATAAACTTTTATAATGTATCATTTTCGCAAATTATACTTCAATTTAAAAAATTTTAAAATTTGAGTAATGATAATGACATGTTTATGAGTTATATACAAATAAGAGTCACATATAACATAATAACTGTAGATTATACATATTTAAGCAATATGGTAACAAAATTAATAAATGTAACATCTCATACACGAAAATAATTTTAAGATTGGTATAAGGGAGCAGCATATTCTTTGAAAACTATAGTAAATCTAGAGCAAATTATCCGGATGGTCACTAAACTTTTGCAATCGTCGAGTTCTGGTCACTCAACTATTAAAAGTCTGGTTTTGGTCACTAAAATGTATAAAGTTAAGGTTCCAGGCCATTCTGTTAGATTTAGTCGTTAAGTTTGCTGATCCGTTTATCCGCACGATTTCCAAGACAAAAAAAGGGTCAATTTAGGAAGTTCAACATGCATCTTCTTCTTCTTCTTATTGTGAAGCACCCGGCTTATGGATTCGATTAGTCCGACGGGTTCGACTCCATACCCAATCCGATTGTCCTCCACTTCTTCAACAAAATCTCTGACATCAAAACCCTAATCCGTTGCCGCTCCGTTTCGAAAAGGTTCAATTCGCTGGTTCCTCAAGCCGACTCGCTCCTCCTCCGAGTTGACCGAGTCATCTCTACGACCAATACCGACAACGACGATGGCGAAGCCTTCTTTCTCGCCTTCCTTCGATCCATCATTAAATCCCTCCATAATTTCATTTCCATAAACAAGCATACCCATTTGGCAGCCCGACTAGGACTCAAAACTCTCCCACTCAGATCCTCCGCAGGTTCGAGAACATCCGAAGTCTCCAAATCGAGCTCCCCTCCGGCGATCTGAGGTTGGAAAAAGGCACCACGATGATAGGAGTTTAACATGCCTTTTCAACCTACTTGCAAGAAAATTTGCAGCTTGATATACTCCTCTGGCTAAGTGTATCGTTGACAATTGAGCAAATTAATGGCCTCTCCACACTTCTTATTTTTTATAAAGAAAGGAAACCTCAATCATCCTCCTTCTCAACGGCACTTTCCTCCATGGCATCCATCAATAAGAAAATAGTATTAGCATCAACCAGAATTCTTCAGAGATTTTAATGACCTCCGAATCCAGTGAAACTCTTTCATCAACCGAAGTATCATAAGAAAAGGATTTGTTTGGGTATGGTTGGAATGCCGTAGTTTAGAATTACAGCAGCGAAAAAGAGATTCTTAGCAGAGCTTTTGGGTGGTTGACATACGAGGCACGGATGGAGAAGAAGAAGAAGATGCATGTTGAACTTCCTAAATTGACCCTTTCTTTTGTCTTGGAAATTGTGCAGATAAACGGATCAGCAAACTTAATGACTAAATCTAACAGAATAGCCTGGAGCCTTAACTTTATACATTTTAGTGGCCAAAACCAGACTTTTAATAGTTGAGTGATCAAAACTCGACGATTGCAAAAGTTTAGTGGCCATCCGGATAATTTGCTAGTATATCTATCCATATTTTTAGTTTTGTAACTTTCAAATATGTTCATACTATTTATGCACGAATTTATATGAGTAATTTTCCCGAACACGTATTTTTATGCTGAATTTTAATCATACTTTTGAGAAAAAAAACTCGTCTAATATGTATACAGATAGCATCTCGTATTATATCTGTCCTGTATTTTATCAACTATGCTCTTAGTGCTGTAAGTAAAATGTGTTGGGACTTAAATGAACGATAAAATAAGTCTAGTTGGTATTAGAGATGAAAACGAGTCGAGTCGAGGTTGAGTAGTGCTATACTCAAACTCAACTGAATCTCGAACTCGATAGGTGATACTGGTACTTGAACTCGAGTTCAAACTCGTTTGAGCAACTAATATATGGCTTGAGCTCGACTTGTGAGGAAATTGTTTAAGCTCGAACTTGATTCGATAAGGCTGGAGTACTTATCAAGCCAAATCGAGCCTTATCAAGCTTGAGTACTCACAGAAAGAATTATTCTCCAAGCTCAAGAACCTTGGAAAAACAATCAGTTAATAACATAGCCTGATTCAATATGAAATTTGTGAACTGATCCTAGAAAATCTCTTATCACCGAAAGAACAAGTTTCTAAACTCAAAAATCCTGGAAAAACAATCTATCTATAACATAGCCTGATGCAATATAAAACTTTTGAATCGATTGTACAAAATCTCTTATATATATATATATAGGATTTAAGTTTGGGTTTGGGTTTAAGTATGGATCATATAAAATCAGACCCTACTCAAATGTATAATGCTTTTATAGGGTATGGCTCTGTGTAGGGTATGAATTTAAAAACTTAAATCCAAACCCAAAATATATATGGTGGATTTGGATTGGATTTGAATAATATTCGACTCATTGACATGTCTGATAAAAAATTTATGTAGAACAATAAATTAGAAAGACACGCCTGGAAGCTGTGAGAAGTTCATTCCCAATGAATCCTCTACGGGGTTCGAATATATATCATTAAAAATTAACTATATATCTTCGGTTGAGGTCTAGCTTCAAAAATCACATTGTTCATAGGTTAGGACATGCCCAAGCTGTATATAAGAATTCTCGGCATGGATCATAGGCAGACTAAATGGGAGAGTAGTGGAAGCTCAACTGCATTAACAGAAAGAATTTCTATAGAAAGAATCAAATAGCTTTTTATGCTATTTAGATGGAATCAAAAGAGGAAACCAAACAATAGTTATACCTTCCGTTTGATCAGAGGGTTGGTACACCGGTGCAAGAGAAGAAGAACTCTTATGCTGAGATTCTGTATTATCCTTAGATGTTGAAGCAAATCGAAAGGACAGGCTATCTAATGTAGAAGCTACATTATGAGACAGTGTTCTATGTAGATTCTGATTATGGAGTTGAAGTTTGTCAACGCCTACTATATTACCACCGTGACTATGAGTGGCAAGTAGTTCAGACCAAGCGTCCAAACACCTATTTCAATGTGACCTAATTGTGTCTTAGTAATATAACTTTGCCGCTTTCTTTTTACTTTCTAATCTGTGCTACAACTGAAGAACCTGAGTTTTCAACCTACTTGGCTTGCTTTTTTAGATCATAGGATTCTCTACACAAAATGAATCACACACAAACAAAATAAACCCGCAACCACTAAAAGTGCGATACTTTAATCTCCAACAGGACATGATATAATTACCACTGTCAATTAAAAAGACTAAATCTTATATACACGGATGTTATATGCATTATCACTATTGGATTTATGATACATGTATAAAAATTGAATTTCAAATTCAAATTTTGCACAACTATTATTTGTCCAAAACTAACAGTATACACAATATCAGTGTAAAAGAGATTAATCCAAAAAAATATGCAAACAAGCCTCCACTTCTAGCTTTCTTCACTCAACCAAAATGGCAAAACAAAGACTCACGTGCAAACCATAACCAAATGGAGGATGACGAAAATCACTGGAAAATTTTCTTAGCCACTTTGTATATATGTACATGTTTCTGTGTGTGTGTGTGTATATATAATAAATAATTGAAAGTTCTATGTATGGCTAAAGATGTGTACATTTGTCAATTATTTGAGTTCTATAATATGTCAAACATCTGTTGTTAACATTTACAATTTGTCGTATAAGCATTAACATTCTACTTAATTATTGGAGGAATAAGCTTGTACACAGAGAGCCATTGGTTCGTGCATGACTTTTCCTTAAGTTAATATTTGCCCCTTGCTTTATAAAATTATTTCTAGTAGCTGAAATTTGAAAAAGAAAAAACAAAGGTATGTTTGTTTGGTATTAGCGGATGAATAGAACGAATATGGCGAGATTTGAGTCAATTACGGGTGTCAGATACTTTTGAGAATCTCCTCTTTTCTGTTTTTCTTTTTTCAAAAACTAACATTTATTAAAATTTATGAATAATAGTATTATCTTCATGGAATTGGGAGTACCATTCCAATAATAAATTGTGAATATAGGGCATTTGAACATTGAGAAGCTTGTCATACATCCACATTTGTTGTGATTATATTGACCTGGTCTATGGATCAAAACATGGCTAGCGCAAGGGAGTGCCAAGGAAGGATGGAAGGGTTCAGTTACTATTTTCGATGGTATATTCATGTATCGATTGAAGAGGAATTGAAAGACAGAAGATAGTGCTAATGGGGGAAGAGCAACTTGATTTAATCAAAATTTTTTTAAAAAAATTTGAATTGCTAAGTGAAATGGAGGAAAATTTTATGTTGATCATGCCTAATAATTGTTTCCGAACCAATGAAAAGGTTCCATGAGAACATACAAGGGTTTCGCCTAATTTTATATAACATGCCAAGTGGATTTCACTTAACATGTAAATTAGTAAGTGAGATCCTCATATATCCACTTGGAACTTTTCCATTGTTCCCGGATCATGTCTAATAGTTGTTTCGAACATACATAAAATTCTTCGTGAAGCAAATGATAAGTTTTTAATTTACTCTTCAACCCCAGTTCAAACATTTAATTGTAAAATAAAAAAGAAAATTAGTAAATCGGTTCCAGAGTTTGGATTTTACTAGTTGTGGCCGGTTTCATAAGCTCTATGAATCATCCGACATATTAACCACTAAGGTGTTAAAAATAGGAAAGAGATGCCAAAATAGTGGTTGAAAAAGCAGCCAGCTTGAAGTTACAGCGCGGACTAAGTAGAAGTTAATTGTCAAATGAGCATATGAATCAACTTGGCCATAGAAAACATATACAAAAGCTCTAAGAGCAACTATTAGTAGAAAATATTGATCTTTGACAGGCAAATTAAACTTTACCCTCCCGTGGTATAGCTAATTTTTACATAATTCCCTATAGTTTTAAAAGCTATATATAATCCCTTATAATTTGGATTAAAGTATCAAAGTGACGGAAATGGTCATCCTTAACGGAACCTATAAAAATGTCAAAATTATTTCTATTTAAAAACTAAAATAGTTGGAGTGACCAAAATATATAAACATAATATGCATGACACTCTAACCTCGTATGATTTTTATATTTTAGCATATAACCCTTTTATGGTTTAGTGTTTTGCCATATAGCCCCTTTATGATTTTCAGTATATATACATAACCCCCTGTGGTTAATAAATAATTTTCAACTTTACACAGGGATATTTTTGATATTTCAGTTGACTCCATTATGGATTGTAAATTCCGTTATTTTGACACTTTAATCCAAACTATGATGGGACTATGTATAGCTTTTAAAATCATAGGAGAGTTACGTAAAATAATAATAATAATAAATCACAGGGGAATAAAGCATAATTTGCCCATCTTTGACACTAAAACTATTCACTACACTCATGGCATGAGTCTCTTCCAATTGTTATCTACCACTTTTGTATATATCTCATTTTTCAGTCATTTAAAGAAATATGGGCACATTTAATTTTAATCACTTTTCCAGTGATATATTGTCCCTTTTCAATGCCAACATTTTTTTTTAAAAAAAAAATTTCACAAACAATTATGAAAATTTGTTAAAAAGAGTAAATTGATTTGATTTTCACTTTTTTCTTGTCCATTGGACAACCATGTCATGTCCAGCTAATTTCTGACCTTACAAGATAATATCTTACAAGATAATTTCTGACCTTAAGATAATTTCTGACCTTACATGACCTTACAAGATATTATCTTGTAAGGTCAGAAATTAGTATTATATCTTGTAAGGTCATGTAAGGTCGGAAATTATCTTGTAAGATAATATCTTGTAAGATCAGAAATTAGCTGGACATGACCTTACAAGACATTGTAGAACCAAGAATCGAAAGTTGAATGTGACTTTTTTGTTTTTTCCTTTCAAAGCCAACTTCAGTGGGCTAATTTCTTAGAATATAGGTAAAAAAAAAAAAATTGTCCGCCAAATATAGTTCTTGTGACGGCCACACCTCCCCCTAGGGCGTACCCCAAGGTTCGGCGGGTCGCCTGCCCAACTCTCGCCGAGACTCACTCACTCACTACAATCCTCCAATGAAGTATAAGATAAATCTCAAATATTATATCCAATTCTCCAGAATTACATAGACTAGTACATCAAGTCGTACATACCACGAGTACCAGAAAATAAACCCTAGAAAAGCTGATAACTACAACCACCACGACAACTACATACATCTTGCTAGTCAACTTAAAACAAGTACAAGTTCACTCGTCTATAATCAAAACACTAAACACCTTCCCGAGCGATTCCCGCGTCGGCCCCCTGCTAAGGAAAACAAATGGAATGGGGTAAGCTATATGCTTAGTGAGTAATCACGGGGAAATGTAAACTCACATTCAAACAAACAAGTAATCAGGATATTTCACATCAATACAGAAAATTAACATCACAAGGGTAGGATACGGGTGGCTCCAAAGCCAGTTCAATTCCCCGAGCTTGAATGCCTGTTGACACTCCGTCAACCAAAATACTCATGGTCCGTAGACACCACTGAAACTTCCCCGTTCACCTTATCAATCCCCGCTGGCCAGTCAACAGCACACAGCAGCT
>NC_040045.1:29992762-30033144 GCF_003713205.1 Coffea eugenioides | reverse complement strand
GTAGTATTTCCTCAACCAGAAGTAGATGACAAGAATAAGCATATGAGGTTGTGTATCTATATAAGGTGAGATTTTTTTTTCCCTTTAATTCTATTCTGTAATAGTACATATGTTTGGCAAATTGGTGAACTCAAATGTTTTTTGCCACTGCACTTTTAATACCCCGTTGTTGTATGAATCTCCTTGTTGACTTTTACTGCGGTTATTTTCACTCCATTTCCAGAAAATCCACTCCACTTAAATATTTAAAATAGAAGTTTTACTGAGCCTGATTTTGAATTCTAAATGAATCTGATTTTAAGGAAGCCCATTGAGATCATTTGCCAACATCCAATGCATACTTCAAGAATATGAGAAATTAATTATATGTTTATCTTCACTTTGCCTATCCAAATCCAGTACTTTGTGCATTAGCTCAATAGGCATATCATAGAACCCAAAGGCATCAGTTTACATGGCCTGTGGTATCTGAATCGCATGGATTGAAACAGGTTCCATGCTGTGTTCATCGCAACACTGTCAAGTTTGAGTGTGAACCTCCAACTTTCTGCTGTGATATATAATGCCAAGTTTTAGCTTAGCTCTTCTTGAAAATCACAAAGAGTTGCTCAGAGTTATTCACTTCCAAAATCGAGGATTCAAATTCAATTTAGGAATCCCGGCATGTAATGACGTGTTCTCAATCACATTAGAGTTTACACATTTCAGGTTCAAGAACACAAGCACCATAACAAGTGTGGTAGGTTCACTTGGTTGTTTTGCGGAAGCGATAGAAGGAAACAACAAGCTGCAGCAAACAACAAAACATATCAAACGAATGATCATATAGTCAAAATCCTCGAAGCCAATTAAAAATTAGAAGCCAGGAGGGCACCTTGATTGCAACTTTTTGTGTGCTAGAGATTGCAACTTTTTGTGTGCTAGAGGAAACCTATGCATGAGTACAGGTCAAAGAAAGTTCAAAGATGCAAGTAACGTATTATAATTTCATTTTGAGTAAGGTGACTGTAATTTGACTTCAATAGAAAGGAAATCAGCTGTGAATGAGTTTGGATAGTGTTTTGTGATATCAAAGCACTATCAGTCAAATTTTATTTGAGAAAAATATACATACAAACTAAGAATATAGAAAGAAAAAAAAAAAAAGGAACACTGAACCTTCAGTTGGGACTTTGGACTTTGAAAGGTGTTATCGAAGCTTTACTAATTTGACAAACTTCATCTTTTATGCTTCATACACTTTGATCTTGTTTTTTCTTCGGTAGATAGATGCTCTGTTCTATGTCTTGCTGAACCAGAAAAATTTTGATGGAGTTAACTGGAAAAAGAAAATCTAAATCCATACTTGTACATACGCATATTTTGAGGAATTGAGGTTGATTGTTACTATTTCAATATGAACTCAAGTCAATGGTCTTTTTTTTTTTTATCATGTTTTTTTATTGCAACTTTTTGTGTGACAGAGAAAACCTATGCATGACTACAACTCGAGTAAGGTGACTGTAATTTCACTTCACTAGAAAGGAATAAGTTGTAAATAAGCTTGAATAGTGTTTTATGATATTATTTTGCATGTTTTCTATTGACATATCAGTCAAGTAATATATTTTACAAGTTTTCTTGCATTATGTTTCTATTCTAGGAACTGATGGCACTTGCATGTGCTTACCAAACCTGTTTATTGACTAATGGCACATTAATCTCTGGTTAAGGTTGAGACCAGGGCAAAATCGCCCTTAGCTTCTGAAAAATTGTTTCATTTGCAAATTCACAATTGAGAAACCAGCTCAAGAATAAAATCATATTTTAAAGGCATGCATTTCTAAGATCAAGAACCAAATTTCATTCAAAAGTTGTTATACATACAAACTAATTTCACTAACTGATTCATACACTTTCAAATTAACTTATTGAAGACTGCCTTCTCTTTTCTGTAGTAGGTGCTCTGATCTATGTTTTACTTAACCAGAGCCAGTTTGATGGGGCCAACTATAAAAAGGAAATCTAAATCGATATATATGAACGCATACTATTTCGAGGAATTTCATGATATGATTTGATACAAATGTAATAAGCAGTAGAACGGAAAAAGTAAACGAGAACTCAATGAAATAAAAGGAAAAGCTAGTAAGCAACCTGAGACTTATAGAAGAGATGAGTTAACTGAATTAGACATTAATGCTGAAGGCTGCAAAGAGTTGTCTCTTAGCTTCTCTTCTCTTAGAGTAACGTCCATTCCCACCGACCACCAATCCAGTGACCAGTGACAACTTGAGGGACATGAGAAATTGTCTGATAATCTTCACTCCGTTTATCCAAATTCAGTACTTTGTGCATTAGCTCATCAGACATTTCATAAAACCCAAGATATTCAAGTCTGGTCAAGTTTTGGATGCCCGAAGGCAACTCTTGCATTAGTTTGCAACCACCTAAGCGCAGTTTTCTGAGACTAGGCATTGATTCCTCTTCCACTCGCACCCATTTCAGTCTTGTTAATTGCCCAAGCTCTAAGTCCTGGAGTTTTTGAAATCCTCCAACCTTAAAACATATTGTCTCCCCTTCATAAGCACGATAGAGAGTAAGTGATACCAGATTGGGCAAATGTCCGAGGGAGCCCATTGCATTCTCATCTTCTCCCAACCTACTGTTAAACAACCGTAAGGTTCTCAAGGATTGAAGTGATGTCACCCATTGCGGTACTCTCTCTAAACACCCCTTCAACATCAGACGTGTGAGGAATCCAAGTTTTGGAGAGACAGAATGTTGGAGATCAAGGGTCTCACCTTCTTTAATACAGGAGATGGACAACTCTCGAAGGTTGGTCAGCCTCAAGAGGGAGGAGAGCAACTCCTTTCCATCTTCTCTTCTCAGCTTTGTGATGGTTAATCGCCGCAGCTGCATGAGCTTTCCAATCTCCCTTACTATTTTATCACTATCTGCTTCTATACGTAACAGATCCTCCAAGCAAATAAGCTTTCCAATTCCAAGTGGACATTTACAGCCCCAAATTGCATACTCATTTGAATAATCACCCCGTCCGCCTAACAAAAGAGAACGGAGTTTTCTTAGATTTAGAATTTCTGCAGGCAACTCTGTTACATTGGTTCCTCTCAGATCTATAACTTCAAGGCTTTGAAGCTTCCCAATAGATTTTGGAATAATTTTAACTCCAGTTTCATTGAGACTAAGATACCTGAGATGAAATAGTTTGAAGACTTGCTTTGGGATACTGTCCAATTTAGCTCCATCCAATTCCAACACCTTTAGCAACTTAGGACCACCATATAAAAACTTGGATAAAAATGTGGTTGTGAGAGGATCTTCATACCCAAATATTACCACAGACCGAAGACACTTTAAACTACTAAATTCTTGTGGATTATCAGTGAAGTTGTGGATTGCTAGGTGTCGAACTTTTTCAGGCCATCTTGTGTAACATCTGGTGGCTACAGTCGTGAAACTCTGCTCTTTAGATTTTGAAACAATGATTTCACGCAGAAAATCGTGGAGACCACATGTAGCCAATGTGCCATCGGTCGATCTGGATTTAACTTGGATTAAGCTTCTGTTGATGAGTTCTTTCATATATCTCATAGCAATATCGGTGGATGTTATCCCTTCTTTCTCTTCTACAAATCCTAGTGCAATCCACTTCAGAAGTATAACATCCACATAAATTGAATAATCTTCAGGGTAGATGCTTAGATACAATAGGCAGCTTTTAAGATAGTGAGGCAAATCATTGTAGCTAAGTAAGAGTACCCTTTTGATCCTGTCAAGCTTACCACTGCCATCTGCCTCGCCACCAAAACCATGAAGAATCATCTCCCATTCATCTGTCTTTTCCTTGTCCTTCAGAGCCAAAACACCACCTATTGCAACAATTGCAAGCGGTAGGCCCTCACATTTTTTCAGTATTTTTTTAGCAACTTCTTCTAAGATTTGGAGGACAGTCATTGCTCTGAAATGTTCTATTGCAAAACAGAGTCCAAGACTCTTTATCAGAAAGAGGCTCCATCTTATAGACGAAGTCAAGTGATCCTAAACAGGACGCAGAAGCTACATCGGCTATTCGTGTTGTCAATACAACACGACTAGTAATATTGCAGTCAGGCAATACACATTTGATAGCTTCCCAGGCATCTATACTCCACACATCATCAAGGACAAGAATGTACCTTCTTTCTTGGAGGAAGTCTCTGACAAATTCACTCAGCATAATATCATTCATGGATTCCACTTCGGGAGGGACCGGCTGTCTGATTTCGTTGTACAACTGTTGGATCAGGTTCTTGATGATGTCCCTGATCTGAAAATTTTGAGAAACAGTTATCCAGGCATGGCTCTGAAATTGTTTCTTCACTGCAGCGTCATCATAGACTTTTTTCACCAGGGTAGTCTTGCCGAGTCCCCCCATTCCCACAACCGAAACTACTTTCAATTGGGAATGGTCATCAAGGATTTTTGAGATGAGCTCTGCTTTTGGCTTATCAATCCCAACAAGTTGAGCTTCTTCAATGAAGAGTGATTGAGCACGAATGTCAAAATCTGCATTTGCCTGTCGGGAAGAGCTGAAGCCTCTTTCTTGAGTACCATATAGGGACTGGTACCTCTGATGCCTTGCTGAAATCTCTCCAACTCTGCCTTGATGTCTTTTATCTCCAAAGAAATTTGATGGCGAGCTTTCAGATTCTTTATTGAGTTATAGATCTTTCCAGCCTTGCCACAGAATCCATCCTTGTAGCCACGAGCAAAGCGGAAGGTAAAATCATCGAGAACATCCTCTGTATCATAAGCAACTTCTCGAACCTGCTTTAGCCATTCTTGGAGTTGAGAATCATTGTCTTCCTTTGCTTCAGCTTCTCTGAGGAAAGCCTTCATGCTCCCGAGTTCATCTTTGATGAATTGAACATCTGATTTAAGCCCCCCCAAAAGTGTGATCTCTTGGGAAAGCAAGGTTGAGAGCTGGTTAATCAAAAAACCTGCAGCACTCTCTGCCATGATGCTCAATCAAATTTCTCAAGAGCTGGTTTTCTTATCAAGGAAATTTTGAGAGTTGTTCCAAATTTCAGAAAATATGCTGTTTTTCTTTTTCTTTTTTCTTTTCTTTCTTTTGCAGTATAGAGGATGGGGTTCATATGAGCAATCAAATTTTAGAGTTTTATGAATTTGAAAGAATAGCTATTCAAGAATGATGATTTTTTTTTTGGCACTTTGATAGTACAATTATTGTCAATCAGCTATTAATGCGCTTTACAAGCTGCCTACAATTAATGAAAAGGGCAGTTTTTTGTTTTCTTTGTATATTTTTTTCAATATTGGTCATTGATCAATTATGTAATGAGTTATAAAACTGTCCCCTTCATTGGAGTTCTTGGATTCTTATCCTAAGCCGACAGGCCAAGACTTCACAGTGGCAAATGGTCAATGGAAAAGGGAATGGTTGTGCTGCTGTATCTTCCAATAATGCAAGGGACAATGAAATAGACTCCATGGTCCACCGTCAAAAGTTTCCATTAATTTTTGCAAGTGGATTTCCCTGTAAAGCATATTGATCTTCAATTGGACGACTCAGTCATCGGATGCCTGCGGTCACAAACAAATGACGCAAACTCATGACGCATCATACGCTGTTTGTTTGTTTTTTTAAAAAAAAAAAATTCCGAGTGTTAACTACAATTGTCAGTGTTCTTGGTCAAAGTCGTTCTATTATAATTGCTTCAGATTCCAAAAACTAGAGTAATATTCATGTTTTATAATAAAAATTGTAAGTGGCAAATGTAAACCAAAGGAATGGTTGCATGGCAAATGTAAACAATTGTCAGTGTTGTTTGGATAGTGAATTATTCGAAATATTATTTGGAATAATTACTGTAGCATTTTTTGTGATGTGATGTATGTGAGATAAAAAGGTGATTGGAAATATAAAAAGATAGGTTGAAAAATGTGTTTATGATGCAAGCGAAATATTATTTGAGATAATTTGGGTATCCAGACACTCCCATTAATATTTCACACACACAGTTCCCTCGTCAACATCACACTAAAGTGACTAATTTCTTAGAATAGGTAAAAAAAAAAAAAAATTATCCACCAAATGTAACTCTGCCATTGTCTTGGTACAAAACTATAGCTGCCGTACTTGATCAGCACGGTAACAAATATTTTTCTTTTTAAGTGTCAGGTTACCGTGCTAACTGTGCACGATAGCCGCAGGCAAAATTTTTTTTTAGAAAAGACCTCCTGCTACTATGCTGTCAAGCAGCAAATAATTTATTTTTAAAAGTGTCAGGCTACCTTGCTGGCTCGTGCCAAATTTTTTTTTCAAAAGATCGGTTGCTACCGTGCAGTCGGTAAAAAAGGAGAAAAAAAAGAGGACTAAAATCTTCTGATCATTTCTGACTGATGTTCGGACAGCCAATCCTTATGTGTTCCATTCAGTCTCTGTCTAACAAGCTAAATTGCTCTTTTGTCCTGCCTTTTGTCCCCTTTTGCTCTCTGTCTAACTCTTCTAATGAATAAGGCCTTGTTCTATTAGCAATGTTTTGAAAACCGGACCGGACCGGCCGGTTCGACCGGTTGAACCGCGAACCGGCCATGGCACCGGTCCGGTTCTATGCTCTGGTTGACTTTGCCAGAGAACCGGTCAAACCCGGTAAAAACCGGGAAAACCGGTGAACCGTGTTGAACCGGATCGAACCGGTTTTTGAGTTTTCCTTTTTTTTTTTTTTTTTTAACTTTTTGCAAAATGCTTCTATCAAGATTTGAACTCAAAACCTTTGTAATAGAAGACCAATGTAGTAACCATTGCACCATCACATCTTATTTGCTTTTTTTGATAACTTATTTATATAAAACAAACATCTATATTTCATTTTTCCATTTTTCTTACAAAATCTCATCCTCTCATGACTCTTTCTTTTTAATCTTCAACTCTTTCTTTTCTCCCTCATCTTTTCTTTTGTCACTCCATTTTTAATCAAACCTCATTAGTTCTAATTTATTGATGTTTTCTTCTATCTTTTAATTTTGTTTTTGCCCATTAAATTGGAAAAAGTTAAAAAAGAATTATTTTTCTTTAACCCAAATTATTTAATGCCACAACCACTCACTTTTATCTCATTTTTTGTTTCTTATCAAGTTTGCATTTCTATTTTCAATTCTCTTAACTTCTTTCGAACTCCAAACTTTCTTTTTTAAATTACAATCTTTAAATCTCAAAGACGTAAATTAAAATTTAAGTTCACAATATCAAATTCTCATAGACGTGAATTTGTATAATTTCAAAATATTGTGATATTTTTGGGTTGGATTTAAGATTTTTTTGGTAGATATAATTGAAATTGAGATGAAATTTATTTGTTTTAACTTATAATTTAAATAATTTATTTTTGAAAATCCAAATTATTCAAAAATAGTGAACTTTTCATCATATAAAGTTTTAAATTAGTCCATTGCATGTCTTATTTTGTGCATATATATATTTATATAAATTATTTTTAAAAAAATTCATTGAACCGAAGTTGAACCGGTCCGACCGATTGAACCTCGACCATTTCACCTCACCGGTTCAATTGACGGTCCGGGTTTTAAAACATTGGTTCTAACACGTATCTCAATAAAAACATTAGTCGAAATCTTCATTATATTTTTAATCATCAAAACTATGGATTTATTAACCTATAGTCTTCACTACCTCTTCCTTCCCCCCATTCACCAACACCATTCCTGCAAAACCCCCTAGGCCTCCTCTTCTTCCTTATTTTGGGACGACGATGATTGGTAAATGGAGATATTACATCTCCCAAACTTGTCATTTGTACCCATTTTAATTTCGATTGATAGATGGATATCTCTCCGAAATGGGTTTAATTAGATTCCAAAAAGTTTATAGGGGACATTATAAATTTTATTTGAATTTTCTGATCATGGTTTTTTTCTTGGATTTTGTTTGGCAAAATATTTGGATTCTGGAGGTATTCTTTAATTTCATGAGGATTTTTGAATTTTTATGAGGAAAAATACTAATAAAAATGGTTAAGAGGTTGTAGACTATATGAGAGAAAGAGAGAGAGAATTTGATTAACTTTCAGTAGACTAGGAGTTTTAAAAGTTAAATTCTATCCGGTTCAAACAGATTCCTATAATTCTTATTACTAAATTCATACAGTTTTTGTACAATCATCAACTTAGTTCTACTAGTTGACAAATTCAAATTTACATTCAAGGAGTATCACTAATAATCATAGGAATTACATGAATGGAGTTCAACTGGATAGGACTTAATTTGTGAGACCTGGATCCATCGTTTCTCAACCTAAAATCATATAATTTCATACCTTATTTAGGTAAAGAGAAAATTTCTTATCTTGAACTTGAACTCTTATGACTCGTTCGGGATCGTTGCATGGAGCCATGACACACTTCTCCGATTTGGTATGGCGGCTCGAATCTTAAAAGTTTGAGTCGGGCATCTTTCAAGTTATAAAAAAAAAATGAAGAAGATTTGAGTGGAGGAAAGACAAGTTCCTTAATGACGATAGATGCCCAAAGCAAGACCACGTTCAGGGTAGGGAGACTACTAGGGGCCGCCTTCAACGAAGTTATTAATGACGTTAAATGCCCAAGGCAACCGTCAATAATGACCACGTCCCGTGAATGGAGAGCAATCAAATTGATTGAATGTTTTTTTCCTCTTTTTTTTCATTTGGACGAAATGATTGAAAAATTTTACCGGAGTAGCATAATGTGTACAACCGAATCATCAATTCCGCTGCAGGGTAGCCTGACACTTTTAAAAATAAGGGCAAATTTTACTTTACCCCTCTATAGTTTAACATTTTTTCACATAACCCTCCTATAATTTCAAAATTATACATAACCCCCTTATAGTTTGAATTAAAGTGTCAAAGTGATAAGAATGACCATTCGTAACGGAGTCACCTAAAATATCAAAAATATCCTTATGTAAAATTAAAAATTATTTATTAAACAAGGAGGGTTATGTGTATATTTGAAAATCATAAGTGGGTTATATGGTAAATTATTTAGTAAAATATAAAAATTATACAGGTTAATGTGTCATATATTTATCAGGGTAATTTCGATATTTTTAGAAGTTCTGTTACGAGTGACTATTTCCTTCACTTTGATACTTTAATCCAAATTATGAGGGGGTTATGTATAGTTTTTGAAATCATATGGGGGTTATGTAAAAAAAATGCTAAATCACAAGGAGGTAAAATATAATTTGTCCTAAAAAAATTATCTGCTGCCTGCTATCATGTTGATTGAGCACAGTAGACGGTTTTTTTAAAATAAAAAAAAATTTACCCGCGAGCTACCGTGCACAATCAGCACGATAGCCTAACACTTTGGAAAAAAAAATTATTTTGCTACCGTATTGATTTGGCACGGTAGTTATAATTTTGTACTAAGAGAATGTTAGAGCTACATTTTTTTTCAATCGTAGAGCTACATTTGGCGGACAATTTTTTTTTTACCTATATTCTAAGAATTAGACACTGAAATTGGCTTTGAAAGAAGAAACAAAGTCACATTCACTTTCGATTCTTGGTTCTACATATCTTGTAAGGTCATACCCAGCTAATTTCTGACCTTACAAGAGGTCAGAATTAGTAAGGTCAGAAATTAGCTGACATGACTTACATCAGACATTAGCTGTAAGGTCAGAAATTAGCTGGGCATACCTTACAAGATATTATCTTGTAGGTCAGAAATTAGTTGGACATGACATGGTTGCCCAATGGAAAAGAAAAAAAGAAATCAACTGAGGTTACCAAATGCTATGAACCTTTGGATCAACGATCATGATAATATCAAATCAATTTACTCTTTTTTACAATTTCTCATAATTGTTTGTGAATTTTTTTTTTTTAAAAATGTTGGCATTGAAAAGGGACAATATATCACTGGAAAAGTTATTAAAATTAAATGTGCCCATATTTCTTTAAATGACTGAAAAATGAGATATATACAGAAGTGGTAGATAAAGAGACTCATGCTACCGAGTGTAGTGAATCATTAGTTTTAGTGTCAAAGATGGGCAAATTATGCTTTATTCTCTTGTGGTTTAGTATTTTTTTGTACATAATTCCCCTATAATTTTAAAAGCTATACATAGCTCCCTCATAGTTTGGATTAAAGTGTCAAAATGACGAAATTTACAATCCATAACGGAGTTAACTGAAATATAAAAAATATTCCTATATAAAGTTGAAAATTATTTATTAACCACAGGGGGTTATGTATATATACTAAAAATCATAAGGGGGTTATATGGTAAAACACTAAACCATAAAGGGACTATATGCTAAAATATAAAAATCATACGAGATTAGAGTGTCATGCATATTATGTTTATATATTTTGGTCACTCCAGCTATTTTAGTTTTTAAACAAAAGTAATTTCGACATTTTTATAGGTTCCATTACGGATGATCATTTCCGTCACTTTGACACTTTAATCCAAATTATAAAAGATTATATATAGTTTTTAAAATTATAGGGGGTTATGTAAAAATTAGCTATACCACAGGAGGGTAAAGTTTAATTTGCCCGTCAAAGATCAATATTTTCTACTAATAGTTGCTCTCAGAGCTTATGTATATGTTTGCTATGTCCAAATTGATTCATATGCTCATTTGACAATTAACTTCTACTTAGTCCACGCTATAACATCAAGCTGGCTGCCTTTTCAACTACTATTTTGGCATCTATTTCCTATTTTTAACACCTTAGTGGTTAGTATGTCGGATGATTCATAAAGCTTATGAAACCGGCCACAACCAGTAAAATCCAAACTCTGGAACCAATTTACTATTTTTCTTTTTTCTTTTACAATTAAATGTTTGAACTGGGGTTGAAGAGTGAACTAAAAACTTATCATTTGCTTCACGAGGAATTTTATGTCTATTCGAAACAACTATTAGATATGATTCGGGAACAATAGAAAAGTTCCAAGTGGATGTATGAGGATCTCACTTACTAATTTACATGTTAAGTGAAATCCACTTGGCATGTTATATAAAACCAGGTGGAACCCTTAAATGTTCTCATTGAACCTTTTCATTGGTTTGGAAACAATTATTAGGCATGATCGACATAAAATTTTCCTCCATTTCACTTAGCATTTCAAATATTTTTTTAAAAAAATTGATTAATTCATGTTGCTCTTCCCCCATTACCACTATCTTCTGTCTTTCAATCCCTCTTCAATCGAAACATGAACATACCATCGGAAATAGTGACTGAACCCTTCCATCCTTACTTTGCACTCGCTTGCGCTAGCCATGTTTTGATCCATAGACCATGTCACTATAATCACAAAATCTGTGGATGTATGACAAGCTTCTCAATGTTCAAATGTCCTATGTTCACAATTTATTATTGGAATGGTACTCCCAATTCTATGAAGATATACTACTATTCATAAATTTTAATAAATGTTAGTTTTTGAAAAAAGAAAAACAGAAAAGAGGAGATTCTCAAAAGTATCTGACACCCGTAGTTGACTCAAGTCTCGCCATATTCGTTCTATTCATCCGCTAATACCAAACAAACATACCTTTGTTTTTTCTTTTTCAAATTTCAGCTACCAGAAATAATTTTATAAAGCAAGGGGCAAATACTAACTTAAGGAAAAGTCATGCACGAACCAATGGCTCTCTGTGTACAAGCTTATTCCTCCAATAATTAAGTAGGATGTTAACGCTTATACGACAAATTCTAAATGTTAACAAGAGTGACAGTTGTTTGACATATTATAGAACTCAAATAATTGACAAATGTACACATCTTTAGCCTTACATAGAACTTTCAATTATTTATTATATATACACAGACATGTACATATATACAAAGTGGCTAAGGAACTTTTCCAGTGACTTTCGTCGTCCTCCATTTGGTTATGGTTTGCACGGGAGTCCTGGTTTTGCTGTTTTGGTTGAGTGAAGAAAGCTAAAAGTGTGAGGCTTGTTTGCATATTTTTTTTTGGATTAATCTCTTTTATACTGATAATGTATATACTGTAAGTTTTGGATAAATAATAGCTGTGCAAAATTTGAATTTGAAATTCAACTTTTATACATGTATCATAAATCCAATAGTGATAATGCATACAACATCCGTGTATATAAGATTTAGTCTTTTTAATTGACAGTGGTAATTATATCATATCTTGTTGGAGATTAAAATATCGCACTTCTAGTGGTTGCGGGTTTATTTTGTTTGTGTGTGATTCATTTTGTGTAGAGAATCCTATGATCTAAAAAAGCAAGCCAAGTAGGTTGAAAACTCAGGTTCTTCAGTTGTAGCACAGATTAGAAAGTAAAAAGAAAGCGGCAAAGTTATATTACTAAAACACAATTTGGTCACATTGAAACAGGTGTTTGGACGCCTGGTTCTGAACTACTTGCCACTCATAGTCACGGTGGTAATATAGTAGGCGTTGACAAACTTCAACTCCATAATCAGAATCTACATAGAACACTATCTCATAATGTAGCTTCTACATTAGATAGCCTGTCCTTTCGATTTGCTTCAACATCTAAGGATAATGCAGAATCTCAGCATAAGAGTTCTTCTTCTCTTGCACCAGTGTACCAACCCTCTGATCAAATGGAAGGTATAACTATTGTTTGGTTTCCTCTTTTGATTCCATCTAAATAGCATAAAAAGCTATTTGATTCTTTCTATAGAAATTCTTTCTGTTAATGCAGTTGAGCTTCCACTACTCTCCCATTTAGTCTGCCTATGATCCATGTTGAGAATTCTTATATACAGCTTGGGCATGTCCTAACCTATGAACAATGTGATTTTTGAAGCTAGACCCTCAAGTGAAGATATATAGTTAATTTTTAATGATATATATTCCAAACCCGTAGAGGATTCATTGGGAATGAACTTCTCACAGCTTCCAGGCGTGTCTTTCTAATTTATTGTTCTACAGAAATTTTTTATCAGACATGTCAATGAGTGGGATATTATTCAGATCCAATCCAGATCCACCATATTTACTTTCGGTTTGGATTTAAGTTTTTAAATTCATACCCTACTCAGAGCCATACCCTATAAAAGAATTATGCATTTGAGTAGGGTCTGATTTTATATGATCCATACTTAAACCCAAATCCAAACTTAAATCCTATCTATCTATAACATAGCCTGATGCAATATAAAACTTTTGAATGCATCAGGTTATGTTATAGATAGATTGTTTTCCAGGATTTTTGAGTTTAGAAACTTGTTCTTTCGGTGATAAGAGATTTTCTAGGATCAGTTCACAAATTTCATATTGAATCAGACTATGTTATTAACTGATTGTTTTTCCAAGATTTTTGAGCTTGGAGACTCGTTCTTTCTGTGAGTACTCGAGCTTGATAAGGATCGATTTGGCTTGATAAGTACTCCAGCCTTATTGAATCAAGTTCGAGCTTAAACAATTTCCTCACAAGTCGAGCTCAAGCCATATATTAGTTGCTCAAACGAGTTTGAACTCGAGTTCAAGTACCAGTATCACCTATCGAGTTCGAGATTCAGTCGAGTTTGAGTATAGCACTACTCAACCTCGACTCGGCTCGTTTTCATCTCTAATACCAACTAGACTTATTTTATTGTTCATTTAAGTCCGAACACATTTTACTTACAGCACTAAGAGCATAGTTGATAAAATACATGATAGATATAATACGAGATGCAATCTGCATACATATTAGACGAGTTTTTTTTATCAAAAGTATGATTAAAATTCAGCATAAAAATACGTGTTCGGGAAAATTACTCATATAAATTCGTACATAAATAGTATGAACATATTTGAAAGTTACAAAACTAAAAATATGGATAGATTTACTATAGTTTTCAAAGAATATGCTGCTCTCTTATACCAATCTTAAAATTATTTTCATGTATGAGATGTTACATTTATTAATTTTGTCACCATATTGCTTAAATATGTATAATCTACAGTTATTATGTTATATGTGACTCTTATTTGTATATAACTCATAAACATGTCATTATCATTACTCCAATTTTAAAATTTTTTAAATTGAAGTATAATTTGCGAAGGTGATACATTATAAAAGTTTATTAAGTGTTTTGTATGGTTAATTGAAAAGTATAAGTATTTTTCAAAATATTTTTGAAATGCGGGAAATACGAATGTTTTTTGGAATGATACGTAAGAACGTATATTCTACGAGTATAATATGAGTATATACGAACTAGGATAAGAGAAAACAATGGGAAAGAACTAATACTTCAAATAATTTACCCATTTTACATCCCTGCTTTCTTGAAGCATTCTCCACTGGAAGAATCAATTCAGACAAATATCCTACCCATATTTTTTTCTATTTTTCCACTAGTTGCTCAAATGAATTGTTTTGGATATAACTAAAAAGGTTAATAATTGTAGAATACAATAAGATATCCGCACCACTTGTAAAACCTACCAAAGAAATCCATATTCTAAATTTCAAAATTTTGTCTACTAAGCATTTCATCAAGCTAAAAGAAAAATTACTGGGCATTTCATCATACAGAGTGGAATAAATTTTTATCATAATCACTCTACAATCAAGATTAACATAACAATAATTTTTTCTAACCAACAAGAACTTTGTACAAAATGCTATGTATTAGTTATTAAGAATTCATCTTGCATAAATAAAGTTCCGAGTGAATTTTACATCGTTACACTGAATGCTCCTCATTTGCTTAAAAAAGTTCTCTTAAGTAAAAACACATGGATTAAAGATGTTAAAAGTACAGGAAAAAAGAAGAGGAAAAGAGCCAGTGTTGTATCGCAGAAGTTTTTATATATCTCAGGCATTTTTGGCTGTGCACGTCGTTTGGAATGGAGAAGTGAAACCAGCAAGTCTTTTGTGATCATGAATTCATTTTATAACTGTTGTTAAATGCTGAACTTCTTTCTTTCCTGGTGTATTATTATAGTGAAATGACTTTATGCATGCCTTTGGTAGATACTTTTAAATGGCCGGCTCATAGCTACTTGATTCTAAACTTTCGCAACTAGGACAATGAAAATAAGACTAGAGGTAGCAACCGGCAATACAGAATACATGAAGGTATTATTGTTTACTTTTTTGGATTATGAATTTTTTCATATGCTCTTCTCCGAAGGTTTGAGTTTTGCTTGCGTATTTCTTATGTATGATTGAACAACATTCTGTAGATGGAAAGGGTTACCGATAGAATGTTTAATTTTTGGACTGAAATTTTTTTATGAATTCTTCGCTGAAGGTGCGAGTTTTGCTTGGCACATGCAGCATGAGTGAACCACATTTTTTTAGATGGCCTGGGCTACCGATTGAACCTTTTAATTATAACAACCTTAAACAAGAAGAAAATTATAGTCAGAAGTTTTTAAGTTTTATAATCTGTCGTGCCACATTCTAGTTCAATCACAGTACTGGTTCTGAGTACCTTAATCTTGTAAATAAGTTTATTTTTATTGCTTACCAGTGAGAAAGGCGCTTTTAGATGATTTTTCTGTTATTGGTGGAGATTATTTTATTGATCAAAGGTGATTCCCCCTCCGTGTTGCTTTTGTTGGCTCCTGTATTTTTTGACATTGCTGACACCTTGTTGCTTATGTTTGTTGCTATAGTAAGAAGCCTGTTCTGCTGACATTGTTCCATGATTTTTGAGACTGAAGTGGGATGGACCAAAGTAGATGCTATGGGATCTATTGAGTCCAATCCAATTATTATTGGTATTAGACTCAGAGTGAAGCCCTGATAATTGTGAGATCTGTTTCTATGTATATTCATGGTTCCTTAGTTAATTTGTGTTAGGCTGTCGTGTTACTGGTCAGAAATGTGTTTATTCAGGAAAAATTTTGTGGAAATAAAATTATTTGTTATAAAAACTCAAAAATTGGGTCTCATGGGCCTCCGTCGCAGTACCCAAGTATTCTCAATTCTTATTGGGTATTTGCTGGTTCTGGTCTCATATATATTAAATATTCCCAACTAATCAAAATCTACGGGTTCAATACTTACAATGCAAACAATAAGAAGAACCTAAAAACAACCCTTCATATTGTGTAACAAAGCGGTGCCTATTGGAGTTCTCTTAATAGCAACAAATGAGAGAAGGAAAGTTGAAACCATTCTTTCCCAAATTGGAGTTTTCAAAAGGCAAATATATATAAAATAAAAAAAAAAGTCTCACGCACTCTTTCTCTTCTTTTTACTGTGTAAAAAGGCAATATTGCCCATTTATCAGTTGTGTCTATTCGTCAATTGCTGCAATTGCCCTAAGGCTTCACAGTTGCTATAAAAGAGTTCATTTGCCTTTTTCTTCACTATCAAAACCATTCTTTCCCTACCATTATACATTTTCTAGCAATGGCAAAAGATTAAAACTGCGAGGGCCTACTAGATCACGTGAAACTGGAGGAAATTCCTGAATTTTACCAATTGCTTCTATCTTCCATAGGTAACATTTTTAAAGATTGATCTTTTTCATAATTTTTTTTTGTTTTATTAGAAGCATATATGTTACAAGTTTGAACATAACAATTCAATATTTTGATTAGAGATCTTTTTTTTTTTTGGATAATTTAAGTTATAAAAAATAATATATTTGTAGAAAAGAGGTCAATTTGCAGTAGTATGCCAATATACTAGTTTGCTTGGATTGGCATTCTCGGGACAAAAATCTCATGTTTTTCGGAAATATTTCCTTAACACATTTTCAATTATCTTTTTACTTCATATATATCACATCTAAAAAAGTGTTACAATATATCCTTCTAGAAAATGCAATCCAAACAATATACTTCCATGATCAATCATAGTAGTATTGTGATTAGGAACCTTTTTTTACGGTTAGAATAAAAAAACTAAAAAAGAAAAATAGAACCTAGACAACAAAATCGATTATGTGACTTGACTTTCATGATTACTTGAAATAATTCTAATTAAGGTGAAGATAACTTGTAGTATTTCGGGTAATTTTTTTCAAAAGTCAAAAGGCTGTTTGGGTACAAAAGAATATGAATACTAAACTATAGGTTTAAATTTAATTTCATTTAAATCAAAAGAAGAGAAGGATTTAGGCCTGTCAATTGGGCCATTTGAAGCGAGATTTAACAAACTCAGGTTCCGCTTTTATAGTTAGTATCACTTTCGAATTTCGAATTATGAGTTTTAGATTGATAAATGTGAAACTTATACTTGACTCACAAAATATTCAGATTGTGAGTTTAATTCGAACTTAACTTAAGCTCACTTGTAATTCCTTAATTTTCCTAATATAATTACTATAATTATTGAGTTTTAAACTAATTTAATATCCACATGACCACAACATTAAAACTATACAAGAACCAGTAACAGTTCATTAAAAAAATATATAAACCAAGAATTTTTCAACAATAATATATCCAATTAATTCAATGTACACGGAAAATAGTAATAAAATATGATCAATAGTCAATAAATTTTCAAAGATCCTCAATTTGCTCGTACTAAGATTTCTCCTTCTAAATCTTTTGACATAATTTTGTATATTTAATATTCCTTATATATATTGACAAATAACTCATAAGTATTATTATTATATATTTAGATATATAATTATATATATATCAAAATATGAATATATTATATATAATTATATATATAGGCATATTAAAGGGTCGAACCTATATTGGGTTTGATCTTAATAAGGCCCAAACTCTGCTCACATTTAATTTGGGATTATACCCAATTTCAACCAACTCAATGAAAAGCCAGGCTCATTAGATTTTTTTTTAAGAACCAAGTTCAAGCTGACCAGATCCCATTGATGGTCCTAAAAGGATTGCCTCCTCTAAAAAAAAAAAAAAAAATCAGTTTTTGCCGCTCATCCAATATGTGATAAAAAGTACTTTAAACCGTGAAAAATAGTATTTGCCACAAATTTGCAACGGTTTTGGAGGCGTCTTGTATACAGCTGTCGCAAATGCTTTGCAATAGTTCTGGATCCGTGATAAATACTTTTTACCACGGAAAAATCACAGTTTTACATTCGTCATAAAAGAACTGTGATATATATCATTGACTATTTACCACAGTTTTTAACATGGTTCGAAACTGTTACCACGGTTTGGAAAGCATTGAGAAAGGTCTTTGTCATGGACTAATTTCACAGTTTTGGTTCTGTGGAGAAAGTTTCTGATTAATCATCCTAATTTCCAATGTTGTCTAAAGAAGGGCAAATTATATTTTATCCCCATGTGGTTTAGTATTTTTTTAAATAACCCCCCTATGGTTTCAAAAGCTATACATAACCCCCTCATGGTTTGGATTAAAGTGTCAAAATAACAGAAATAGTCATTTGTAATGGAACGTCTAAAAATTTAGAAATTACCCTTATAAATATATGACACACTAACCCTATATGATTTTTATATTTCACCATATAACCCTCTTATAGTTTAATACTTTATCATATAACTCCGTTATGATTTTCAAAATATACAAATATCCCTCCTTGGTTAATAAATAATTTTTAACATTATGTAAGGGTATTTTTGATATTTTAGGTGATTCCGTTACGAATGATCATTTGTGTCACTTTGACACTTTGATCCAAACCATTATGGGGTTATGTATAGCTTTTGAAACCATAGAAGGGTTATGTAAAAAAACACTAAACCACAGGGGGGTAAAGTGAAATTTGCCCTTAAAAGAAATATCAAAAGATAAATGTTTAAGATCTATTGCCACAATTTACACAAGTAAAATAGCTAAAGTTTTTATTAAAAATCGCACAAATAAGTGCGTACAAGTTACCAAAAACATAGCATATATTGCACGAAATTATGCCAATCCAAAGTGATTACCATTTGAAAGCTAATACAATGGTCTAACCCTTTAGAAGAACATCTCTAGTACACTAACATTATGGGACCACCCAATAAAGATTTCATGACTACAAATAACTTCCAAAAACATCTGAGAACGAATGAGCTGGATGAAATTTTTTACATTCCCCATCATTACTAATCGTACCCTACAAAACAATGTTAAAACTGTAATTAGTATCACATTATCACCAAAGAAGTTAAAAAAGCACAAAGTCAATATTAAAGTACATTTAGAATCCAATTCATGAGCCCAAGAAAAAAAATACTAAGATCTGCTTTGTAGCCACTGTCACACCACTAGCACAGGCTGCTCAAACTAGTTTGCATAAGCAAGTAAACTTGGTCCAACCAACAACTCGGTTGAAGAAAGATATGCAGCACATATCAAAGTTACCACAGTGATTAATCAACCGTGGCAAATAGTAGCATAATTACCACGATTTATTGTTGTTAACAACAAAAGTGTGGTAAGAAGTTTTTGACATCACGGTTGCTAAAACCATGTCAAAAAGTCACTTTTAAACACGAATTGAGAACTATGACAAAAGAAAGTGTGGTAATTTTTCACTTTTTTTTGTAGTGCTCAGATTTTTGGGCTAATTCATTTCCCACTCAAAAAGAGTAAGAAAGGGAATTTAGGGACCACATGATTAGAGTGGGGGGTTGCTTGGTTGGATAGGTTAATTTGGTAATTTTGATTATGACGTGTTTTATTAGATATTAGGAATATGTGAATTTGCCAAAACTTATATGTCTTTAAGAATTTTAAATCTTTCTATTACTACTTCTCAAAATTTTCCAAAGGGAGAAACACAAATTTGATTCTCAATGTTTGACCTATACATCAAACTGGTCTCTAATGTATCAGCCAAAACAAATCCGGTCTCTAAATTTTCTGATTTTAACTTTACATTTTTAGTCCCTAATGTTTGAAGTTTCAATCAATATGGTCTCTTAAGTTTCTAGTTATAGTTAAGGGTTTTAAAATGAAAGAAAAGTTGTGCATTGAATTAAAGATATGACAAATGTCATCCTAAATTCCTATAAAATTTCATAAAAACACTTTATATCGACATAATAACATCATTGAACTTAAAGAGTTTTATTTTTTTTAACAAGTTACAATCAAATGACAATATATACATAATATATAAAATAAAAAAAGAAAATTCTAGTATTAATATAAAATTTATTATCATTCATGCTAGTTCTTGCATGACTTGTGCATATAGGCCTTAAATTATTATAGTTAGGTATTGCAATTATAAAAACCAGCAAACATAAATACTAATATGAAGTGCTTTTACTTATTCTGGGTTAATCATCAGTTAATTACTAATAGTATAAAACAATAATCACATATATAATACCAAATTTGAGACCAATTATACCAAAGGGAAGAAGTATATGAGACATTAGTGGCATGAATAAATGAAGTGAAAAATAAAAAGTTTAATTAGAATTGCTAGTATCCATTTAAGACAATTGTGTTGTAATTCGTGTCTTATTTTATCCTAATACCCTCAATATCACTATTGAAAACTTAAGCGACTAAAATGATTAAAATTTCAAATATTAGGGTCCAAAAGTACAAAGTCAAAATTATTAAATAACAATAATTAAATTTTGACCGTTAGTCATTGTTGAGTTTTCATTATTATTGAATCTACCTACTACCAAAAACTTTGAGACCCAAATTTATTTTGATTGGAACATTAGAAACTAATTTAGCACATATGCTAAAAATTGGAGACTGAAACTGCAATTCTCCTTTTTTTTTGTCTTATTTTTGTGCACACGTCTGAATTTTTTTTTTTAACCTTTGATATCACACAATGGTCCAAACCGACTGACATTAGTTAATAGATTTAGTTGTTAAAATGAATTTGTGAATTGTGAGGGTGGTAATATGTAGAAAAATTCTGTTTGGTAGAATTTGGGTAAAAGGAAGGTACGTTTGATAAAATTAAAGTTGAAAACTAAAGTGTGAAGTTTGAATTCTATAAAGTTAAGTTGTTGAATTGTTAAGTATTAGGCTCTATTTGATAACTCAATTTAACACTTAAAATTAATGAATTTAGATATTAACATGTTTGGCACATTTGGTAACCAAAAATTGTACAACTAAATTAATTAAATGACGCTGAATTTTTAGGCAAAATTTGCTTCCAAAATAAATTATACTGATTTTTCTAGGCTCCAATGTATCATATTTAGTATTTAACAATTAAATAATTTAATGAATTCAAACATCAGATTTATATTTTCATTTTGGTAGCAAATTTTGTCTAGAAAATGCAATGCCACTTAATTAATTTAGACCTTGTTTACTAACCCAATTCAGCACTTAAATTTAATGGATTCAGATCTTAATATGTTCTCATTTGTTTGATTTATTGAATTTTTTAGGCAAAACTTGTTGCAAAAATAAGTGATAAATTATTCATTTATCAATGAATGTGATACACTCAAACATATTTGATTTAATATTTAATAAATCAATAATTTAATGGAATTAGTTTTATCAAAGGCACCCTTAAATTGTGGGAAATTGAGTTATAAAAAAGGACCTAAATTATTTAGTATAAATCACGTTAGTAGAAGAACTAGTATAAACCTCATTTGCGAAATATAAATACGAATATCATTTGCCATACAAATTACAATCCATTAACTCAATAATACTGGGAATGAAACACCAGACTCAGAAAAGAATGGCGGAAAAACTTGTGACAGCAAAAACAGAAGAAAAAGCAAAAGAATTGGAAGAAGAAGCAATGAAAGTGGAACTGAAAACCAAGGAGGAGCTGAAGCCCTGGGAGCAGCACTCTGCTGTGATCACCATTCCTCGTTTAGACTACAACACCCCTTTTCTCTCCTCAGTCATTCCCACTCCGGATTCCTCATCACCTGCCTCATCAGTAAGGCCTCTCATCCCATCTTTTCTGTCCAGAAAGCTATGTTCTTTTTTTTTTCTTTTTTGCTATTTTTGTACTTCACTGGCATTTATTTGTGTAATTTGCATCTGGGTTTTTGAAAATTTTCAATTTGATTGTTTGGGATAGTCTGGGCAGTGTGGTGATTGATAAAAATGCTTCCTTTGTTATGTAGAGAGGGAGAAGAGTGCAACAAAAGAAGCCATGTCAATTCTTGAAAAGGTAATGAATTCTGCTGGTTTTGTCTCTTGTCAGTTCTCTGGAATAATGTCAAAATAAGGAAATTTTAGACACAAAGAAAATTCATGCTGACTTGAGAATCAGGACAATTCAATTGGTTTAGTGAACTTGGTTTTATGGGATTCTTAAATTCTGGGCAAGGTTGGGAACTTTGGGTATTTGGAAGTGAATAAGATTGTAGCGGACTTGAATTACTGGTATAATGTGTTCGCTGCTATAATTGTTTTGGTTTAAGATGAAGAGTAGCAATGTTACGGAATTGGTTTCTAAAGAAAGAGATGCTTGAAAGATTAAGCATAAGTAAACGGCGAATGGGACGGCGACTAATTGATAAAACTGAGGAGGTTTGGAGAACTGGCTGAGCTATGCAGAAGATAGGCACAGGCATGTTGTGTTGTTCAAATGCATTAGCTATTGGAGAGGGGGGGGAACAAACAAACTAAAGTTGTTTACTGTTTTAAACGTGATAAATTTTTGGAAATGAAGTGTAATGCTAATGGTCTTCATTTGTGAGAATAATGGCAAAATTATGCATTTAACACTATTTCCATCTGTTGAACTTAGTCTAGGAAAAATGTTTATGATTTTTGGGTTCTAAACTTGATTAAGATTTTAGTTTGCCGACAAACAGAAGGATAAGATGTCAATTATCCTACCAATAGGTTATTAACATATGAGTCTAGTAGCTGGTTTCAAATTTTTTTGCATATGATCTTCCACTTCATCCATTTATTTGTAGCCGGTGCATTTTTAGATCACAGATTAGTATGGTTTAGTCCTTGTTTACAAGTCTTATTCAACTTGTTTTGCTTACACTCTGTCATTTGTCACTTGGTTCAATCGAGTGACTGCTTAAGTCTGCTGTGCCTTCTTGAGTAAATGACATGATTCGATATCCAAAATGCATCACTGGTTAAATTCTTTATCACTCACAGCTTTCTAGTATATATATATGAGTTACCAATTTCCTTGAATTTGAAGAGGCTTATGGATACATAGTAACCTTAGCTTAAGCTTGAGCACATAACTCATACAGGTTAGGCACAAATTCACCTTACTAATACGGAACCTTTGCATTGTTTTCTTTGAAAATAAATCAGAAACAATAGATAGAAGATATGCAATATTTTCTGGCATAAGAAAAATTTTTTAAATATAAAAGCAATTTAATAAGTGTATCGTTATATTTCTCTAAAGAATGACATGGTCTTAAGTGATCATATTTCTGGAAGGAGAAGACCGTTAGTCCAATTTTGTTAGGCATTTGAGACATCAGATATTATATGCATGAAATATATAGCTGATTGCCAATCATCTATTTTGAGTTCTCAAGAAATACATATATAAGCTTCAGTTTTGCTTTTAACATTAAAAGGCATTCTTCATTGCAGCAGCTTTGGATAATTGTCTTTTATTCATACCTAAAGGGACTTGTAGAGGCATGAGATGTTGCACTCTTCTAGGGCCCAAATAATAAGTGGACAATTTAGAGTTAGCTTAAAATCTTGTGGCAGACAACTTGTTTGCAATTGTTTTTGGATATATTTACACCAGAAGCCAAGCGTTGCTGAGGCTTATCACTATGTGACAGAAATGAATGAGTTTCAGTTATATTTGAAGTCCTCTCCAATGCCTGTATCATTTTTATTTCTTGGACCGCTCTTGTTGCAAAAGGAAGACAAATGATGAACCAACTTGGAGAATGGGGAGGTGTGCATCTGGTGCTTGCAACATTCTATTCTTTTGACTTCACGGAGTTTTTATAAAAGCTGTGTGCTGAAATAGGGCTTCAAACTGATGTTGATATATTGATACATTATGCGTTCCATTCTTTTTTTATGAATGCCATCAATATTCACGACTGATGCAACCAATGAAGAGTTTAAGGGAAGAGTAAATTTTAATATTCTTGGGAACTTGGCTGAAGATCCAATTTACCCACTTTGAAGAATGGGTAATCTTTTTAGGATCTCGTGTATTTATTAAAAATTGAAATTCTACGTATTTCAGTAGACTTGAAATTTATGGTGCTTTAGTAGCTTATGGGTATTTTACGTGTTATGGGTATTGGGTAAACTGACAGTGGACACTTCGGCCGTTGTTTGAGACCATAGGCTTGTTCATTGACTTTGATGGAAGGGCTTTTAATTGAAATGTTGGGATTCATCACCTCAATTTCCTGTCATAAGATATTCTGGTCCCCAGGGCTGAGCTGAAGCCTGGTACATATTGCATGTAGTATTGTACACACACCCACAGACCCAGGTTTGTTAGGCCATCCGTGAAGGAGTTATTTAAGTTATTCATTGGTGAATTTTTTATGCATCTTTGTCTTGGAAGTGATGTCTCATATGTGGCTTTCTTCCTGACTTTTTACTATCATCTTCCATTGCATGTGGTTATTTTCTTTTCCTGTCCTTGAATATACACCAATGAGATAGTAAGAGTTCAACCTATTTTCCCCACTGTCAAATAACATTCAATGTTAAAAGCTTGTGTTCATATTTTGTATGAATGAGTTTGCTGCTTTTAAGACTATTAGTTAAAAGAGTTCAGGACATTTTTACTGATCAGCAGCCTGTGTACGTCAGAAGCTATTTTAGTGTACTTCTAATGGATTTGAAAAGCTGGGGAAGTGCTTTGTTATCTCAGCATGGGTCTTAAGCTTGAAGCATGCTCTATGTTATTGGAATAGCGAGTTGCTGAATTTGTGCACTAAATAGGGCTCTAGGATACAATTGGTGCAGAAAATTAGAACAGAAGTAGGGAAGAAGAAATTTAGAAACCGTTGCATCCATGGGGATACTATTTTGTACCAGTTCTCCTTTTCAAACTGCCAACATAGATATCTGATACATCACTCCTACAATGGACAACCTTGCATATTCTTCAAATCTCATGTTATTTCATATGCATCAATAACTATCCGTATTCGTCTACTTCCATCAGTTGCAAGTATAGAAGACTTTTATATCCTGATTGGCATTGCTGATTGAAACCTGAACAATTCCATGAGAACAGAAACATCTGCGACCAATCGAACTATTGACTTCTAAAGATGAGAATCCCTCTGAATCCTCCTATGGAGATAAGAGAATTATGTGTCAAATATAGATAATCTTTTCTTGCTGGCTATTCTATGTAAACTGTTTTCTTGCTGGTGGTGATCTATTGTCTTTCCTTACTTTTTTCTTTTCATTAATTTTTTACAAAATTTGATTGACTTTTAGCACTTTTGATCTTAGAAGAATGCTTCTTTCTACAACTTTTTTGCTAACCCGGTTCTATCTTGATGGCTGTATTAGTTTATGAAATCTTGCTTAAAAAAGTGACAATTAGCACAAGGATAATCAGAAATTGATTGTACAATAGATGGATACTCGAGTTTGGGAGCAATTCTGACATAATTGTTTGATATGATTATTAGCAGAGAAATTGTTTAGTTTAATGAAGACAATAGCCTATGGCTTTTATATACTTATGCTACTGAACTTGTGCAGAATCAGCATGCATGATATTTCTTCACCATCCTTTTTTTTTTGTTTATAGATTATCTGATTGAGTCATCCAATTTCATTTTTCTGAACTATCTCAATAGGAAACCTGCTTGCAGATAATGCAAATTAACATGTTTAAGTCTGGTATTTTAGTTTATACACATGCTCATACAGATAATGCAAATTAACATGTATGATGACCTGCAAATCTACAAAGAAAATGAAAGGGGTGGGGATTTGTCTGTAAGAACAGGTAATGCGACTTGTATGCTTGAAAAAATAAGAACAAGTTTATTAAAACAACTAGAGCTAGAATATAATGGAAGATTCTGAACTTTTTTTGTCAATGGCTGTTTGGCTTCTTTACCTTTTGGTTCTGAGCCAGAGACTCCACGACTAGAGCAAATTTTGCACCATGGCATGTCCTGCTTGGCATGGTTATATTTTTCATGCCAATATTGAGTGCTGTGACCGGCTTGATTGAGAAATTCACCTTCACGGGCTTAGGAAGAGGGCAAGAAGCATTGATGGTCAACTTCACTGTCCTGCTCATCCTCCTCTTTGGAGTATCTGTTGGTTTCACTGTTCTTCTTCCAAGAAGTTATTAAAGAAGTAGTCATTGGAAAATCTCGTAATGTTTGGTTATATTTATATATAGTTTGGCCCAATATTACAGCTAGACTAAACATTTTGTTAGAGTAATGAATCCTATGTTTGTTACAAGTGTTTTGAGTATTTAAATAGTTTATTTGGTCAAATAGTTCTTTTAAAACCTGCATTTTATGCATGAGATTTGTGACATTGGCATATGAACTTTTTTGGGACTATTCGAGCAGGAAAATGTCAGTTTTTTGCCCAATATTGCAACTTTTTTGGGCATATGAACATTGGCATATGACATTTATGTGTACTTGTACTAAAAAGGGGCTCAGTTTTGGACTGAATGAAAACTCTCAGTGCAGGTTTGAAAATGAGCTACTAGCTAGTAGATCAAGCTGATGGTTTGAACAACAAAGTCTTGCCCCCTTCAATCTGCAATATGGTTTGGTATACAATAATCAGTTTATGTACTGGTCAAGGAATGGCCCATAAGCTTGAGCCTATATATATATATATATATATATATATATATATATATATACAGCCACGGATTTAAGGGGGGGCTGGTGGGGGCTTAAGCCCCCCCCCCAAGCCGCCGGAAAACCCCCTATATATAGGGGATTCCGGCGGCCAGCCCAGCCCTGATGCAGCACGTACGTTCTTGGTAATGAGTATAGCTTTTTATTGATTTCTTGTCTTCCTTAGTGTACTGGTTGGACCCGTGTGCTAGGTGGGTATCTTCTTCAAAGGTAAGTTTTTTTTTTTGCCCCCTACTCATTTCTTGTCTTCCTTAATATACTGGTTAGAACCGTACGTTTGTGATTGAGCTTTTTATCATAGTTGCGCCGTGGGCATACCATGTGTTTGTAACATTATCCATGTGATTATTACATTAATATCTTGAGAGGAGATGCTTGGTTTGCTGCTGCTGTTGTGTTAAGCCGGAGTTAGTGAATTTGGACTGCCCCATTCAGTTCACTGAACGGTGAAGGGACAATGCTTAGTTGGCCTTTACTCATTAATTGTTTTCAATGTGATGTCACGTACTGATGAGAAAGATATGAACAAATGCAAGGTGTGCGAACATAACTTTTATCTTTCTTTTAATTGAAAATAGTTATATTTATATTGCATAGTTATATTTTTGTTTTTGCACAAGTGACGTATTGGATCATTTTCTCATAATGTACAATTTGGATAGTTTGTAATGTTATAAGATATTTAATCAAAGGTTATTTCTTGTTCTAATTTTTGTTATGACTATGCTGCATATTTATGAAATAGACATACCTTTATAATTAAATTTAATATTTGATATTTTAAGATGTCATATATTTAAATCAATGAAAATTATTTTGAATATAACATATTAAGATAATTTTGTTCAAAAAAATTTTGGCCCCCCTCCCAAGGAAAAAATCCTTAATTCGTTCTATAGTCTATAGAATGGACATTTTCAATTATGAAGATAATCAAAACAAAATTCCAAAACAAGATAAAAGATAATTTCTTGAATGATTGTCTAACAATGTACATAAAAAAAGGAAGTTGTTCGAAAATTTACCATTGATTCAATTATAGATGAATTTAGTTCTATGAAAGAACGTAAAGCTCAATTTACGTTTAATAAAAGAGGATGAAATTTCAAGACATGTTAACATAATTTTTATCTCTTTTTAATTGAAAATAGTTATATTTATATTGCATAGTTATATTTTTGTTTTTGCACAAGTGACATATTGGAGCATCTTCTCATAATGTGCAACTTAGGTGGTTTGTGATGTTATAAGATATTTAATCAAATGTTATTTCTTGTCTTAATTTTAGTTATGACTATGCTACATATTTATGAAATAGACATATCTTTATAATTAAAGTTAATATTTGATCATATATTTAAATAAATGAAAATTATTTTGAACATAACATATTAAAATAATTTTGTTCGAAAAAATTTTGGCCCCCCCAAAGAAAAAATCCTGGCTCCGTCACTGTATATATATATATATATCTGTGAACATTTTTCAGTACTTGAGAGTTGAGACCAATGAGCATTAAGACCTGATTTACCATATTTTCTTTTCCTGAATCTGGGTAGAGTTCTAAGGAATCACACTCCTCTCTTTGAATTCGACCATGGCCAGCACCGAAACAATGCCTAGAAACATATAAATCTTCTGCAAGTAGTTGAATGAGAGTTTTGATCTTATATCACATACCCTGTTTGCATTGAGGAAAATTTGAACTGTTGTAACCACGTCTGCAGGCTATCACCAACAGAGTTTCTAATCAATCACATTGCCTGAAAGACATCCTTTCCACTCACAGAGTTTCTAATCTACACAGGACTTCAAATCCATATGTGAGCCCACGAGTTCTATAAAAGCTTGTTCATTTAATTAAACTGTAACAATACAAAATTGCATTAGACTGATCCTATAGAATTATCCCTGCCAAGAATTGCAAAATTAGAAAGTAATCAGCATCACTTCGCTCTACACATCTGTTCTGACTAAAATGGTGCTGCAAATCTACCTATAGCACACGAATTTGGGAAAGAAATTCAAGATATGAAAGCCACTCTACCATCAGACTTCGGCCACACCAAATAGTACAACTTGTGTCTGAAATATCAGTAGCGTAACCTTTTTTCCGTATCATAATTTGCCGATATAAACTACACATGTATGAAAGATCAGCATGAGATAAAACAAAGTTCATTACCTTTGCAACAGCAAGTGAGCTTAAGAACATATTACAACACAATTCAGGTGACTGAATGAACAGAAGAGAATCAGCTTAAAAGTTCCTGTCAATTACCAATGCCAAACGTACTAGTGCATGTTGATTACTCACAGTAAACCAGTTCATTGGCAGCTCTAACACACAACAGATTTACGTGAACAAGTATACAAACTCTGAAAAAGTAAAGTGCGGTTGTAAAACAAAGCAAAGTAAAAGAATGAAAGATATGTGATTGGATCATAACCCGGGATAGATGCTAAAATCCAGATCAACTATGAAATGAAGACCAGAAATTCAGCACTACCAAGAAGAATGAAACGAAAAAACTCGCATTCACCAACCTTTCATATATAATCTGCACAGAAGGATTTTGAGAACGTATGCTAAGAGCTGCCTTCTAAAACATAAAAAAAAATCCCTCCTCCTTCATCCGGACTTGGGACCGGCTGTGTGATGTATTGTGTCAACACAGGTGGAGTTAAAAAACTTCATGTCTCTAGTGCCAAGCATGATAAGCCATCTCTTCACGATCATAGACAAGTCACCTTGGACAATGAATACCCCCTATGCCATTGAATGCGAGGAAAAATTGACGATACTCCCACTCAAAAACATGTAGAGCAGGCTGTATCAAATAGCAATAATTGGTTAATTCCCAGTCTTCAGCATGTGTGAGGGATGAAATGTCATCTAGCCTAGTAAAGGAAATTTGTTCGAGCATAACAATTTGATATGAATTCAACACTAATTGGCCCATATGACAATTATATTAAAGAAAGATGGCGTGCTCACAGGAGTTGGGTTAAAAACGTCCACAAGACTCGTCTTAACTTTCCATCCACAACCAAGTTTTTTGGTTTAAAATCCCAATATACCTAAAAGTCGAAGGTCCAAGTGAGATCTAGGATTGCTCACCAGAACCAGGGCGTTAACAATGGTAACGACAGTGGTTGGCCTGCACTATAGTTGCGGTGGGGTTCCCCCCATTGTCCCTTGATGTGTGAGTGCAAGGACTTGGCTGCAGCTTGTTAATAGATTTTGTTTTTCGACTGCAAAGCTGTCCCTGTTGTGGCAATTGCAATCCCAATTTTTTTCAGAAGCACCCTTTTTTTTGGTGCTATTTTGTGCTCTTTTTGCACTTATTCAGTTTTAGGTCTCCTGAGATTCCAACTGGCTCACTCAGGAGATGTTTGGCATGGGAACCACAACTGCACCCTCACTTATTATTTGGTATAGCGAGACTCCAGACTTGGCTTACTCTGCAACAACCGAATAGGGAACCACAACAGATACATGGCACTAACCTGCCCCTGATTGCTTTATCGCCTCACCAACTTATTAAGTATATTAAGATGTCAACTCCAATCACTAGGCGCAGACTTCAAGTTTTAACTCATACTTCTTTCAGTTTCTAAGCCAAGGTAGAAATGGAAAGAGGCCAATTAGTATTTCGTTCACATCAAAAGCTACACCGTCGCATTATAACACAATTACAGGGCTAGTTGTTATAAGTGCAAAGGTGTGTGAAGTAGCTTTAGACAGATTCCCAAGTATAGCTAACTTTGATGCCTGAAAGTGGAAGTACCTATCATTTTCACCTCTGCTATTTAGGCACATTTATAGGGAACGCACTTGGACATACTGATAGGAACTCAAGTGATCAGTACTAATAGGAACTCAAGTGATCATCAGTAGCTATTAAAATGTTCACAAACAGTTAAAAAGTTAAGAAGATAGCGTTTATAGGCAGGCTAAATAGGGCAAAAACGAATCAAGTGCTGTTTAATTAACAAAAGGACAGAAATTTCAGTATTGATCGTGTAGAGTATTTATGAGACATTAAAGCGGGAGATTTAAAATTATGCATTACCCTTTTTTCCTTTTGAAAACAATAACACCTCATGCATAGTTGATAGATACGTGTTAGGTAGAGCTAAGCGAATTTTCTATTTTTGGGGAAAAAAAAGACATTCAATGCCTCTTTTGCATTTAAAAAAAAAAATTCATTCCCATTATGAAGTGCTGGCGAACCATCCGCTCTGCTAAATTTGGGTTGATTGGATAAAATATAGAAAAGCCCCTTAAGGTTAAGTGAACATACAAAAAAAACCCCGTAGTTTCTAAACATATACTCCGGTAACTTATGGTTTGAACTAATTTAAAAAAGTGATGGAAATCGTTTGAATTAACGGGTTTGAAATACACGCGCTTCTTTTGCGAGTATTTATACTGAAAATAAATAAATTTTCAATTGATATACATATTATACTCCTAGAGTTATAATATAGAAAAGCCCCCCTCCCCTTCCCCCACCATGATTAATCAAACCTACAAAAAAAACCCTTATAGTTTCAAATCATACAATCCAAATCTCATGGTTTGAATTAATGTGAAAATCGGCAAAAATCATTTGAATTAATGAGTTTGAGGTTGCTTGACATGAAAAATAATTTTTTTAATTCAAATTTTTAGTTGATATACCTATTAAACACCTTAGAACTCATAAAATTTTCAAAAAAACTCCCAATATAACTCATCTTTATTTCTATATATAAAATAAATAAATGAAAATTCTCAAATAAAACTCATCTTATTTCTATACATAAATAAATAACTAGAAACTTCCAAATGCACCTTATCTTATTCCTATGCACAAAATAAATAAATCAAAATTACATGTAACCATGGGGGGTTTTCCACAGATTGGTTTAATCACATGGAGCTTTTCCGTGAGTTTGCTTAATAGGATGGTTGTTAGAAGGTCTTTTATTGCTTATATACATTAGGGTAATTGAGTCATTTCGTCTACCTCCGCTAGTTTTGACGATTTCCATTACTATCTCAAATTAGTTCAAACCATGAGAGGTCAAAATTTATGATTTGAAATCATAAGCACTGGCGGATTTAAGGTGGGGGCACTGGGGGCACGGGCCCCCACTGCTCCCCCTTAAATTCCTACAATATGCATAAAATTTCGATATTATTTTAAGTGTGCCCCCAAAGTTTTTTTATGAAATAAGTGCAAGAATTACGTGATTTTTTAAATTGGTTCATTAACTAATATTCTAAAAGGATATGTGGGTCACAAAATTCCATTTGAAATAAGTTCAAAATTTTTTTTTCATTTTAACTTATTGATGAATATTTTTTTACTTAAAAAACTAACAAAAGAGTAGGAAAAAAAATTTAGTGTTGCTTTTGCCCCCACTGAAAATTTTTTCTGGCTCCGCCACTGATCATAAGGGACTTTTCTGTAGGTTAGCTTAACGACGGGGGAGTTTTTTATATTTTACCCTACTTTTAAATATTGAACTTTTTCATTTTTTTCTTGTTTTATTAGAAGCATTCATGTTACAAGTTTGAACATAACAATTCAATATTTTGATTAGAGATCTATTTTTGGGATAGTTTAAGTTATAAAAATAATATATTTGTAGAAAAGAAGTCAATTTGTAGTAGTATGCCAATATACTGGCTTTTTGGGATTGCCATTCTCTGGACAAAAATCTCATATATTTTGGGAATATTCCCTTGATACATTTTTTCAATGATCTTTTTACTTCATATAAATCACATCTAAAAAGGTATTACAATATACCCTTCCAGAAAATGCAATCCAAACAATATACTTCCATGATCAAATCATAGTAGTATTGCGATTAGGAACCTTTTTTGCAGTTAGAATAAAAAAATAAAAAACAAAAATAGAACCTAGACAACAAAATCGATTATGTGACTTGACTCTCATGATTACTTGACATAATTCTAATCAAGGTGAAGGTAACTTGTAGTATTTTCGGTAATTTATTTCAAAGGTCAAAAGGCAGTTTGGGTACAAAAGAATACGAGTACTAAACTATAGGTTTAAATTTAATTTCATTTAAATAAAAAAGGGAAGGATTTAGGCCTGTCAATTGAGCCATCTGAAGTGAGGTTTAACAAACTCAGATTCGGCTCATATAGTTAGTACCACTTTTGGATTTCGAATTATGAGATTTGAAGTGATAAATATGAAACTCATGCTTGACTCACAAAATATTCGGATTATAAGTTTAATTCTGACTAACTCAAGCTCACTTAAATCTCCTTAATTTCCTTAATATAATTACTATAATTTTTAAGTTTTAAACTAATTTAATATCCACAGAACCACAGAATTAAAACTATATAGGAACCGGTAACAGTTCATTAAAAAGTATATAAAACCAAGAATTTTTCAACAATCATATGTCCAATTAATTCAATATACATGAAAAATAGTAATAAAACATTATTAACAGTCAATACATCTTCAAAGGTCCTCAATTTGCTCATACTAAGATTTGTCCTTCTAATTCTTTTGAAATTCTTTTATATATTTAATATTCCTTATATATATATGTTGACAAATAACTCATAAGTATTAGTATTATATATTTAGATATATAATTATATATATATATATATATATATCAAAATATGAATGTATTATATATGATTATATAGATAGATGCATATTAAAGTGTCTAGCCTATATCGTGTTTGACCCTAATAAGATCCAAACTCTACTTACATTTAATTCGGGACTAATGTTTAGATCCAATTTTAATCCAACTCAATCAAAGGTCAGGCTCATTAGACTTTTTCTCGAAACCGAGTTGAAACTGACTCGGCCCTACTAATAGTCCTAGAAGGATTGCCTCATATTTTTGTGCTAATTCATTTCCCTCTCAAAATGAGTAAGAAAGGGAATTTGGGGATTAGATGATTAGAGTAGGGGCTTGCTTACTTGGATAGGTTAATTTGGTAATTTTGATTATGTGTGTTTTATTAGATATTAGCAATATGTGAATTTGCCAAAACTTATGTCTTTAAGAATTTTAAATCTTTCTATTATTACTTCTCGAAATTTTCCAAAGGGAGAAACACAACTGGTCTCTAATGTATCAGCAAAACAAATATGGTCTCTAAATTTTCTGATTTTAACTTTACATTTTTAGTCCCTAATGTTTGAAGTTTCAATCAATATAGTCTCTTAAGTTTCTTGTTATAGTTAAGGGTTTTAAAATAAAAAAAAAAGGTGTGAATTGAACTAAAGATATGACAAATGTCATCCTAAATTCCTCTAAAATTTCATAAAAACGCTTTATATCAACATAATAACGTTGCTGAACTAAAGAGCTTTTTTTCTTAATAAGTTACAATCAAATGACAATATATACATAATATATAAAATAAAAAAGGAAAATTCTAGTATTAATATAAAATTTATTATCATTCATGCTAATGACCTGTGCATATAGGCCTTGAATTGTTATAGTTAGGAATTGTAATTATAAAAAGTAGCAAACATAAATACTAATATGAAGTGCTTTTAGTCATTATGGGTTAATCATTAGTTAATTGCTAATAGTATAAAACAATAATCACATATATAAAACCAAATTTGAGACCAATTATACCAAAGGGAAGAAGTATATGAGACATTAGTGGCATGAATAAATGAAGTAAAAAATAAAAAAGTTTAATTAGAAATGCAAGTACCCATTTAAGACAATTGCCTTGTAATTCGCATCTTATTTATCCTAACACCCTCAATATCACTATTGAAAACTTAAGCGACTGAAATGATTAAAATTTCAAACATTATGGTCCAAAAGTACAAAATCAAAATTGTTAAATAACAGTAATTAGATTTTGACCTTAGTCATTGTTGAATGTACCTACTACCAAAAGCTTTGAGAACCAAATTTATTTTTTTTCGGAACATTAGAAACTAATTTAGCACATATGCTAAAAATGTAGACTAAAACTACAATTCTCCGTTTTTCCAAAAGAAAAATCTACACCTTTTTTTTGTTTTATTTTTGTGCACACATGTGGTTTTTTTTTTCACCTTTGATATCACACAACGGTCCAAACTGACTGACATTAGTTAATAGATTTAATTATTAAAATGACTTTGTGAATTGTGAGGGTGGTAATACGTAGAAAAATTTTGTTTGGTAGAATTTGGGTAAAAGAGAGGTGCGTTTGATAAAATTAAAATTTGAAAACTGAAGTTTGAAGTTTGAATTCCATGAAGTTAAGTTGTTGAATTGTTAAGCATTAGGCCTTATTTGGTAACCCAATTCAGCACTTAAAATTAATGGATTCAGATAATAACATGCTTAGACGCATTGGTAACAAAAAATTGCACATTTGAATTAATTAAATGACACTAAATTTTCTAGACAAAACTTGCTCCAAAAAATTTTGGTAAAGCTAGTAACATATAGTTCAAAGTTTTGTTGTTTTTTTTTTAATTTCAATTTTTTGCAAAATTTCCTAGTGTTTTAATGGGTAAATCATAAGCTTTCCATTGAGTTGTTCTATGCTATACCTTACTATTTTGAATTAGGACCATGCATATGGTTTTACATATTAAAAGTGATCAAGGACATGAGACAGGATTTGCGGAAATTGAGTTTCGTCGTGACATGTGTCGAGCCTGTATAATAATAAATACTTACTCGAGTAAAATATAAATTTTGTATATAGCGGTGAGCAAGGTCGAATCTACACGGACTAGAAAAACTTCATTTCTTCTAGAGCCCAGAGTACAGGGAATTTTTATAAAATTGGGAATATTAAACAACTCAGGTAAAAGGACTAAATTATAATCAATTGAAATTGAATCAATAATAAACAAACTCTAGCCAAGAAATGACTTCAGAGATGGTTCACTCAATTTATCACTGATGCAATAATAATTTCATTTACTCACTGATAAACAAGTTATAACTGTCAAATAAGTGATGGCAATCAACTTCTTCTTACTGTATTGGTGATTAAAGTACGACCATTAACCACTGCTCTAATCAAGAAATAACCCTAAGTACAACCTTAGAGTTCTATTTTTCAATTGCTTTAACAATTAGAGAAATCATGTTCTAACCAAATAACATGCTACGAGAGTTATGAGTTATTTTAAATAACCCATATGTTCCTCTAACATAAATCCAATCATGTTAATTATCACTAGTTTAAAGCAATTAAACAATTACAGATTTAACTGCACTAATTAGTTTTAGGTTATTAGGTTAATTCAAATACCGGACCCTTGATATTCAAATAACATAATAGGCACAAGAAATTAAACCAGGGAACATATAAATACCACTAAATAAAAGAAATAAATGTAATCAATTTGTTCTCATAATTTTAGTTGAATCAAATCCTCCGTTATTTCTTGATTAGAATGAAAAGCTTAGTTCATCTCCACCGAAGAAATCGCACGGGAAATAGTAGAAGTAATTTCCACGGCCATTCTTCAAATATGTGATGAAATCCACAGGAAAAGAAAAGTAAAACATTGTTTCTTATTTCTTCTGACAAGAAAAGCAAAAGTCTCGCGTTAATTTGGCTTTTTCACGAAAGAAAAGAGTGACAACGATGATGTTTTGTTGCATCGTTCTCTGTCTCTGCTACAACTACTACTCCGAAACAAAGTCTACATCCTAATAAAATTAACCAATCTTTTTCAAGATGTGGTAAAAGATAGATAAATTAGTATCCTAATAAAAGCAGAAGACTATCATTCGGTCAAAAGTTTTGATTATTGCGACCTCAATTTAAAATTGGAGATCATGTGCCAAATCCCAAATTCCCAAACATGCAAGGTTAAACTTTGACGGTCCACGCTAATTTGCATAGAAGTTCCATTAAAAATTACATCTTTAATTTCTTTTTGCTCTAGATCCTTACAATTATCACCGATTACTAAATATAAGTAGAGTCCATCCATTCATGCAATATTGACTAAAATCAAGGAGAAAATATTCATAAATTTAATGACAAAAATTGCAACTTATTAGTCGGGTGACTTTAAGAATTTTTTTAAAAGTGTAAGTAGAAAGTTTCGAATTCAAGATATCACATTTGTACTCCTCTCTAATGAAATCTCTCTCCATTTTTCACAATACATATGTAGATGGATAACATATGTTTTCATCTATTAAAATGAGACGTGATCATTTTAAATTTGACTAATCCTAACTCTTGTAAATAAATAAAAACACGTGTGGTGCATTCAGATGTGCACTACGAAAAATAGAGAAAGAATTTACTAGAGTTGAGTCAAGTTATTTGACTCATTCGCCATCCTCCCCCCCCCCCCCCCCCCCCTACCCTTTAAAGATTTAAAATCTACCTACCTCAACCAAACAAATAAAATTGCTTCATGCCAAGAATAAACTGTGAAGATTCCCGGTTATGCTAATGCTAAGTAAGGAACTGCATTAGCCCTTCACTAATATCTAGAATAATTCTATAGGGTTAGAATTTGGCTATAAGGACTGAAAATTTTAAGAATTAAACAGTAGTATGCTTTTAGTAATTTGTTTAGTAAGTGAGTTTTTTGGATATTTATCTAAAATTTTACTGTAATTTACTGTAGAAGTTTTTAAAAAAATTTTAAAGTGCGTAAATTTTTAAATATTTTGAAGTGTATAGTTTAAAAATTTTGAGAAATTTTTTTAGATTAATATAGTTAAAGTTTTAAAAAAACTCGTAACAAACAGGGCTTAAGTGGGAGAGAGCTGAGTAGTATAAAAACTCGTTTATACCCAAATTTGAAGGGTTGGCCCCGCCACCGGATGAGAAGAAACCCACCGGGGGGGGGGGCGGGGAAGGGGGGAGATAAATACTGGAACTTAAATGGCTGAAATGCTTCGGACAACACAAAGAGGAGCAGAAGAAGTAGTCAGAGTGAAACTAAAAACCAAGGAGGAGCTGAAGCCCTGAGAGCAGCACTCTGCTGTGAATGATCAGAATTCATCGTTTTGACAACAACGCCCCTTCTTCTCTCCTCAATCATTCCCACTCCGGCTTCCTATCTCCTGCCCATCAGTAAGGCCTCCCTTCCCCTCCTACGCAGAAAGTTATTTTTTTTTAATTTTCTGTTTTGTTATTTCGTACTTCATTCGCATTTATTTATGGAATTTGCATCCGGGTTTTTGAAAAATTTGAATTTCATTATTTGGGTTAGTATGGGCAATATGGTGATTGGAAAAAAAAAATGCTTTCTTTGTTATGCGGAGAGGGAAAAGAGTGCAACAAAAGAAGCCAGGTCAATTCTTGAAAGGGTAATAACTTCTGCTGGTTTTAGTTCTTTCCAGTTTTCAATGTCAAAATAAGGAAATTTTAGACATAAAGAAAATTCATGCTGACTTAAGAATCAGGACTGTTGAATTGGTTTATTGAAGTTGGTTTTGTGGGATTCTTAATTTCTGGCCAAGTTTGGTAACTTGGGATATTTGTAAGTGAACAAGACTGTAGTGGACTTGAATTGCCTATATAATGTGTTTGCAGCTGTAAATGTTTTGGTGTAAGATGAAAAGCAGCAGTGTTATGGAATTGGTTTCTAAACAAAGAGATATTGAATTATCAAGCATAAGTAAACAGCGAATGGGATGGCGACTAATAGATAAAACTTATGAAGTTTGGAGAAGTGGGGAGCTATGCAGCAGGTAGGTACAGAAATATTGTGTTGTTCAAATGTGTTAGGTATTAAGGAGGGGGGAAAAACAAACAAACTAGGGTTGTTTACTGTTTTAAACTTTTGGAACTGAAGTGTAATGCTAATAGCCTTCATTTGAGAGAAAACTGAGAGAATAATGCAGTCGACACAGTTTCCATCTGTTGAACTTAGTCTAGGAAAAACGTTTATGATTTTTGGGTTCTAAACTTGATTAAGATTTCAGTTGGCAGACAAACAGAAGGATAAGATGTCAATAATCCTGCCAATAGGTTATTAACATCTGAGTCTAGTAACTGGAATCTTTTTTGCTTTCATATTCCGCTTCATCCATTTATCTGTAATTAGTGCATTGTTAGGTCAGAGATTAGTATGGTTTATTCCTTGTTTACATGTCTTATTCACCTTGTGTTGCTCACTCTGTCATTTGTCACTTGATTCAATCAAGTGACTCCATTTAAGTCTGCAGTGCCTTCTTGAGTAACTGACATGATTCTTCATCCAAAATGCAACACTGGTTAAGTTCTTTGTCACCCATATCTTTCCAGTGTATATATATGAAAGAGTTACCATTTTCCTCAAATTTGAAGAGGCTTATGGATACGTAGTTAGCTTAAGCTTGTACATAAGTTAACTCATTTCGGCTAAGAACAAATTCACCTTACTAATACAGAAGCTTTGCATTGTTTGCTTTGAAAATAGAACAAAAACAATAGATAGAAGATATGCAATATTTTCTACTGTAAGAAAAAAATTTATAAATATAAAAGCAAATAAATAAGGGTATGATTATATTTCTCTAGAGAATGACATGGTCTTAAGTGATCATAATTCTTGGAGGAGAAAATCATGAGTCCAATTTTGTAAGGCATTTGAGACATCAGATATTCTGTGCATGTATTATATGGCTGATTGTGAGTCATGTAGCACGAGGTCTTGAGTAGTAGATATGTAAGCATCATTTTTGCTTTCAACAATAGAAAGGCATTCTTCATTGCAGCAGCTTTGGATAATTGTCTTTTGTTCATACTTAAAGGAACTTGTATAAGCATGAGATTTTGCACTATTCTAGGGCTATAAGGAACCAAATAATAGGTGGATGATTTAGAGTTAGCTTAAAAACTTGTGGCAGACGCCTTTTTGGAATTGTTTTTGGATATATTTACACCAGAAGCCAAGCATTGCTGAGGCTTATTACCATGTGAATGAAATGAATGAGTTTCAGTTATATTTGAAGTCCTCTGCAAAGCCTGTATCGTTTTTATTTTTTGGACCTTTATGTGTTGCAAAAGGGAGGCAAAGAGTGAACTAACTTGGAGAATGTGAAGGTGTGCATCTAGTGCTTGCGGCATTCTATTCTTTTGACTTAATGGAGTTTTTATAAAAGCTGTGTGTGCTGAATGTTTTCTTAGGACATTCTATTCACGACTGATGTAACCAATAAAGAGTTTAAGGGAAGATTAGATTTACATAATCATGGGAACTTGGCTGAATATTGAGTTTACCAACTTTGAAGAATGGGTAACCTTTTTAGGATCTCGAGGTATTTGTTAAAAGTTTAAGTTCTACATATTTCAGTAGAATTAAATTTTATGGTGCTTTAGTAGCTTATAGGTATTTACGTATTATGAGTATTTGGTAAACTGACAGTGGAGGACACTTTGGTCGTTGTTTGAGACCCTGGGCTTATATATTGACTTTGATGGAAGGGCTTTTAATTGAAATGTTGGGGTTCATTGCCTCAAGTTCCTGCCATAAGATGTTCTGGTGCCTGGGGGCTGAAGCCCAGTACATTCTTCATCTTCCACCGGACACGTACCCAGACACCTAGGTTTGTTAGGCCATCCATGAAGGAGTTAAAGTTATTCATTGGGGAATTTTTTATGCATGGCTATTCTAGGTAAACAGTTTTCTCATGAAAACTGGCGCAGAAATGGCATCTGGTCTAGCCGGTGGTGATCTGT